>NW_028277035.1:23787272-24090303 GCF_059951505.1 Python bivittatus
AGGCATAATACAAAAAATAAAGGATGATAGCAGAATTACAAATTCAGTCAACAGTCAACTTAGCTAAACTACTTATCATTTCCCTCCTTGAATATGCTGTTGAGTTTCAGCACATGTCATTTGGAAAGAGATAATTGAAGCCCACTAATTAACCTTTTTTCTTATTCATCTTTTTTTTTTCTTCTGAGCATTATCTTCAGCATGATAGACTATGGTAGAAAACTGAAAGTGTCTTTGGAGACATTGACTGTTGCTTTATTTACTCAAGGAAAATGCTACATCACTGACGTCTTGGGTTTAGCCAGCCAATCAGAAATTATTTAGGGGCTAACCCTGTTTTCTTAATGATCTTGAGTAGAATGATAAAGGAACAATTTAGTTTTCACCCAGTTAGAATTCCATTTTATTTAGGCTTGTTAGTCTGAATTTACCAGATGCTTCAGGGGGCACTGTAATGCCATATCAAAACTAGGAATTTGTCACAAGATGTCAATAGCTAACTGATAGCATCCAGCTTCAAATTTCCTATGATCTTTCCCAATGATTTCATATACATATTGAAAAGAAAAATGGAGAGATAGGAATGGAACCACTACAAGAGGAATGTCTCCTAATCCCTGATCTCTTCAGTGAGTCAGAAGGATATCATGGTTGATTGTATCAAAAGTTATTGAGAAATCAAGAACTATTAGAATCTCAAGTCCTCTCTTGATCTCCAAACCAATATCCATCATGTGACTAAGATAATCTCAATCTCATGGCCCATTTTGGGGCCAACTAGAAATGGGTTGTGGTAATCTACTTCCTCCTTCATCTGAGAAACTATAGCTCTTTTGATCACCTTCCCCAACCATATAATGTTAGAGACTAGACTATAATTGTACATCTTCAAGAGATGCAATGCAGTCTATTTTAGAAGTGGTTTAACAATTGCTTCCTTTAAACAAGCTAAGCAGGGCAAGGATCCAGAGGACAAGTAGTGGAACATACCTTTCTAAACAATCTGACCACACCCCTGGGTGCCACAAATTGAAACAAGAGGAATTAGTAGGCATCCTCATAATTAACTTTGCATCAGTGGTGTCATCCAAACCAGCTTAAATGCAAAAGACTTTATCCATTTAAAAAAAAAAAAATCACAACCAGCCCCTGAGGATTCTGTAGTCAAATTCAAGGAAAAAGTGGTAAGGTTATGAATCAACTCCTTACAACCCCAAAGAAAACAGAAGGCTGTGTGCTTGCAGATGCAATACATCTATAAACTGTCCCCCTCCACCCCTTTAGTAGCAGTTTTTGCAATAGCATAAGCTTGCTAATGAACTTTACCTGTACTCTGTTTCCTTGCTACTTCAGCTTCTGCCTTTGCATACCACAGAGCTATCTTTGAAGCAGGTTGGAAAGGTCACATAGCACTGGTTAATGATGGCATGCAACAACAAAAGGATTTCACTCGCTATCCAACAACCCATCTACCAGGCAGCATGAATGCTAGTTCTTATTTTACTACTGTCAAACCAGAAGCTGTGTAAGCACCCCTATTCTATTGGAGAATGGGTGCTGTCTGAACATGCCTATGAGATGGTAGCAATTTTAACTGGCTTGGCAAGAGCCACGGCAGGCACATGAGACCTAACAGGGCCGGGGTGATTGCCAAAAGCAGCAGGTGATCCTTAAGAAAACATATTATTTTGGGCTGCACTATCCAATCTGAATGCTTTAGGGCAAGAACCCATCAGTAGCTCATATGTTAAAGAGATTTAACTATAATTCTTTTTTTGTTATACGGTTGCACAATTTTATATGATTGTGGTATGGCATTGCTCAATTGGCCAGGTGCAAGATTCTGAAGATTGCCCAATTCTTCCCAGATGTATCAGAGTTGAAACAAATACCCTTTACTAGGTCCTGCTAGAGCCAGAATAGGAGAGCACAATGGATCTGCTTACTTGGCTATTCTTTTGATTGATTCCAGAATGTCATAAATGAAGACAGTCCCAGTTAAAGACACCCAGCAAACTGTGGCAAGCCACAAGAATACTTTGTTTATGGTCCAAACAGCTCACCTGCAAAAAGTCAAAAGAGGAGAGGCCCAGTTCAAAATATTTTTATGATCTGTTGGTATCACTGATACTCGTAACAGTTTGTTGAGGCTAAAGAATGCAAAACCTTTTTGTTTCTTCTTCTGCTCCTATTTTAAAGATTAATTTTGTATTATAGGGCTGTGCAAAGCTTCCGGGGGTGCCTAACTTTGAAAACATGTCTTGAACAAGGCATCTCTTTGAAGCTGCGTAATAAAGGAACACTAACCTGTATCTAAAGTTGCCGTGCTGTTTTCCTTCATGCCTTTCAAAACGACATTTCCAGTATGTTCAGCAGTGCATGCACAGAAGCCACTTCCAGTCATTCCACGGAGTGATTAGAAATGCTAGAAATGGCTTCTACTCATGCGTATCTGCAACGTATATGCAAAAGACTCGTCTGCTGGTGGGTATGCCGGAGGAGGCATTTGAGTAAAGCGCCTTGAAAAGACAAATGCTGTTACTCTGAACCTCCATGAGGCAAATCGCGACCAGTTTGCACAAACCTATTATATTGGATTCTGCTTATATTCACATGGAAACAGCATTTTCTTTGTCATCAGCCTTGTATTCCTTGGGCCTATTGACACAAATAACGAATATATTAATTGAAGATATGATTATACACACATACGTATACCCTTGTACTCTTGAAAACATGATAGTTGTTTGTAATGGTAGATTGGGTATATCTGAGGCCCTAAAGCAGGGGTCGGGAACCTATGGCTCGTGAGCCAGATGTGGCTCTTTTGATGGCTGCATCTGGCTCGCTGCCAAATCTTTAATAAAAAAAATAACGGGGTAAGGCTTAGAACATGTCTTCTATCCTCCGAGCGCAGGCCACGCCCTCCTCCGCATCGCATCCGCATCCAGCATCCTTGGGACTCACCCTACCTTGCCCCGCAGCATCCGCGGCCGAACGGACCTGGAGCCACATCGTCCTCCACTGGCAACCGCAAATCGAGGCCCCGGCTTTGGCCTAGCTCCCGTCGGCGGCCCACGCGAATGCGATCCGGGTGCACCGCTTTGCATCCTGCTTCCACTGCCCCTGCTCTGTTGGGTGAGTCTCAACACCTGCATGAAGCTTAACCTCACCACGTATCAACCAGACTATAAAGCCATCAGCAAAACCATGCAGCACCAGAAGTCGTATTAATGGTAAGAAGTACTTTATTCATCATTGGTTAGCAACAGCATAACAACGTTATTAAAAAGAATTCAGAGACTTATTGTACTTTAAAAGTGTTGGTCTTACATAAAATGCACACATTTACTTGTATTTAGTTTTAAACATATTGTATGGCTCTCACGGAATTACATTTTAAAATATGTGGCGTTCATGGCTCTCTCAGACAAAAAGGTTCCCGACCCCTGCCCTAAAGCCTACTTAAGAATAAGTCATAAGTCATTCAATAAACTTCCTTTGAAATTTGAGGTCAGTATCCCCATACCCTCAGGCCACTTCCATACCACCATTTCTATTCTCCAATCTCTCCAAAGCAATTTGAAGCTAACTGGTATTCATATTTCACACTGCTTGGTTCTGAGCCACTATTGGTCCTGGAATAATGAAAGGGAAATAAAAATAAATGGCTAGTTTCCCCCTTCATAGTTTTAGATCGGTTGTATGTTCTAATCATTTGTGAAGAAAGATCTGAGCTGTGGGTAGGAAGGAGTGCCTTTTGGATGCAAAGCCACCTCTTCTCCTGTATTCAAAAGCCTTTTGCAAGGGGATGATAAAATGGTAGCATGGCTGCAGTTTTGTAACCAGGTGTTTTCCCCAATCACTGTAACCATAGTGACATGTTTCTGCAACAGCTGGAATAGTGGAGAGGGGCAGATATATTCAACAATGTCTGTACATAGGCACTAATAATAGGATGCTGAAGCTTAGGGCTTGTGGAGGAACATAAGGGTTACCCTTTGCATAGGAGCTAGGGGGCACAGAGAGACAACCATTCCCATCAATGGAAAAACGGACCACATAAAATATCAACAAAGCTGAAGCGCTGGAAATAAAAACATCAGCTTTGCTTCAGTTTCAGATAAACCACAGCGGTGTCCTCAAAACTGACCTCAAAATCAGCTGACATCATGTGAATGCATAGGTCCCATACTGATTCTAAACCAGCCTTTCTGTAGAAGTACCCTTTTCCATTCAATGTGTTTTTTGGCTTTCACCCACATAAAAATGTGGAATAGAAGCAGTTCCTGCCAGCATGGCTGATACTCTACCGCAAGACATATTGGAGAAACAGATAACCAGGTAGCCCAGAAGAAACTCTACTTCTGGTTCTTCTCTATCTCTTCCCCATCAGATCAAATGTTCTCTGGAGTCTTCCTAAAGCACTGGGAATGCTTCCAGAATTCCTATTTAATATGACTGAAGCACAGTATAAGGCAATAGAATCAATATAAGGATATTCTATCTTAGAATTTGGGGAGTTACAGCCCCAATATATCAAAAGGACAATATTTTGGGAAAGTCTGTACCAGAATGGATCTTTAGTGGCTGAGAAATAATCACCAGCCTAGAAGCTTTATGTGCAGCTGCTGAGCTGAATCCAAGTCCTGGCCATTAGCCTGAGAAATGAATGATCATTTCATATAGTTGTTTTCCCCAGCCAGTGGCTGGGGAAAGTCCAGTGCATCTGGAGTATAGGAAGACGACTTTTGAACAGTTTGCTCAATTTTTTGAGGGGGGGAATAGTTTGTTTAGTTTATATTTTAATCCTTTTTTTTCTTTTAATTTTATATCACAATGTTATCTTTAGATAGATAGCACAAAATAAATACATTTGGTAAATTACTAAATATTTTAATATACCAAAAAAAAAGAAAGATCTAAGATATATTAAGGAAGACAAGTAACAGTCAAGAAGCATTATCTCCTTTAACAAAAAGAAAGAAAATGATCAACATACATACACATTTTCCCCCTCCCCTTTGAAGGACAGTGGTTAGTAAAAATGAGGTAATTATATTACCAAACATTTTGGACCAGTCCAAGGCTTACATTCTAAAATCCTCTCCTGCATCTATGCCCAGCAGAAAATTTCTGGAAATCAGGAGGGTAGCAGCCTGCCTGTTTATTTTTGCTTGAAGAAAACAATTGACTCTTCAGAACTCATTCTCCAAATGACTGGAAACAGATGGCTTGAGAGATGCTTCCCAGCCCCAAATCCTCAAGATAGTTATGAATTCCTGGGGGCTTATGTTATTGCTTGTTTGCCTAGGGCATTAACGCAGGAGACAACTTGAAAATAAAGAACTGCAAGAGACATTCTGTGTTCTAGCCAAAGTAGCCATCAGAGCATCCTCAGGCTTGAAACGGCATCTGAAAGCCAAGCAAGAAAAATCTCCCTCAAGATTTGTGGAAACTTTCTTTCTTACCTAACCCAGTGCCTGGTGGATTATAACTCCCATCACTCTCAGCCAAGTTGGAGAAGGCTGGTCACCATAGCTATGTGTGTGCATGTGCCTTTGAGTCACTGTTGACTCCTGGCAACTGCCTGGACTAGTCCCTGCAGTTTTCTTGGCAACATTTTTCAGAAGTGGTTTTCCACTGCCTCCTTCTTAGGGCTGAGAGAGGGTGACTGGCCCAAGGGCACCCAGCTGGCTTTGTGCCTAAGGTGGGACTAGAACTCATGGTCTCCCAGTTTCTAGTCTGATGCCTCAACCACTACACCACATTGGCTGTACCATATCCATAGGCAGTTAGATTATTTGAGGCCAGGGCCTTTGTTTTCAACACATAAAAAGGGAGAGTTGCAAGAAATTACATATCATTGAATTCACAAATTGTGCTTCTTAGAACCTTTAATGATGCTCATTTTCAGTCCCTTCCTCCTCTAGACACTAAGTTTCCTTTTAGGATCCTAATTTTCTTAATGCCAGGAGTTCCCAACCTGGGGTGCCTGCACCCTAGGAGGTGTGAGATGGAGTTTCAGGGGGTGTGACAAAGAGTGTGGTTTGTGTCCCTTAGTGACAAGTCACAAGTCATCACTCAGCCAGCTGCCAGTGTGCCTTGAGCACCACATCTTCAAATGTGATATTACTTTTGTAGGGGGTGCGAAATTAATCAAACATTTCCTAGGGGTGTGGGGCATAGAAAAGGTTGGGAACCACTGCTTTATGCATAAAGGAGTTTTTTGGGGTTAGGGGCAGGAAGGGGAAGTTATTCTTAATTTCTAGTCTTTTCTGCAATATTAACCATTTTCATTCCCCAGATCTTTGAAGATGATAAATCCACGATCATACTTACTTTTGCTTCAGCCCACCTGGCAGTGTTAAGAAAAGGAGCTAAAATTCTTGCACTGACCTCTTCCAAAAAATGCCACTGGTCTACCAGCAACCAAAAATCCTCACTTCCTTTCCATGCTAAGAGGAGCTCACATAAATGTGCAACCCTCCTCCTTCTTTTCTGTTGCATTTCTTTAGCTGCCAAAGTGTTTCATAAAGAGAAGGGACGAGGAACGGAGAAGCTGTGATGCTACCTTTCATCTTTTAAGATCTCCTGGCTTGACTGCAGCTAATCCCCAGAGACTGGATGAGGCCAGAGTTTCCACAAATGGGGAAAAAAGCCACCCACAATACTGCTGTGTTGTAAAAAAAAAACCCCAACTTTGCAGCAATTGCAAGTCCCCTGAAGCTGAGTCAGAAATAAAGTTGCTGAGCTGCTGAACAAAGAGAAAATCATGGGGCTGCAGAGATGCAGAGCTGATTCCAGATTGGTGCAGTGCTCTAACGATTAGGTTTTTCTTCTGTCCCTCCTACCTTTCTACTCTTGTGATACTTACTTTTTTTAATGGCCCCAAGGACAAACAGTGGTCATAACTCCTCCAAGTATTTAGGTACAAGTGGGGAAAGACCCTTAGAATCAAATTACATCCACTGAAGCTGGTTGAGTCATATCGCATTCTCTAAAGCATGGCTTCCATAAGTCACTGAATGAAACAATATCAAAACTGAAGGATGGGCAAACACTTTGGGGCACAGTTCAGCACCATTTGGCAGTGACTTTGAATAGAGGCAATAGAGGCAGGGTAGGGATCATCAACAGGGGCCACCAGTTTCTGGATGGTATAATTTTCTGCTGACTCCAGGATAGGCAAATTAGGTAGATACAGAAAAGGATACCTTCCCTTTGAGTTTTGGGGTGATTAAATTGGACAGTAGTTCATTAAGTCATCAAGCTGTAACACTGGAACATTTTCTTGGGAACATTTATTTATTTCTGTTTTCATTCCTATATGTATGACTTGTCTTTCCTTCTGGAATGCACAGTAGAAGTGTAGAGCACACCTTCTCTAACATTCTCCCCCCTCCGCCCCCCACAACCCAACAAGAGCCCTGTGAGATAGGTTGGGCTGGGCTGAGCGAGAACAACCAGCCCCCAGTTACCCAGTCAGCTTCTTTGTCTGAGGATCCGAATCCACTCTAGCACACAGGCTGTTGTGATACCTCAGAGCCCAGTTAGCTGTAGGATTTATGTTCTTTAATCTTGCACAGCTTTTATAAAGCTTTGAAACTGTAGACATGGTTGGAGATTTATAACCTGGAGTTGTTTATCTTCTTTTATAATATTATGAGTCTTTCCAACCTTATATCTAATGTATCAGTTCCATTTAATAATAGCCTTGAGACTTCCTAAGAAGCACATTTCCAGGAAAATGTTAGCCTTCATAAGAGCTGAATACCATTCCATCTTTACCATCCTCACCTTTGACCTTATCTTTCCCTGCTGAACATACCAGAGGGTCACATGTAAGCAGACTCTTTGGCATGTGCTCCTTGGGTATATATTTTTTAGCAAGGAGGTGCACCCCCCTGATAAAGGAGCACCAAAACACCACTGGCATTGTTGCCTTGTAATCTAATTCCTCAGGAGGCTGCAACATTTCAAACTATGGCCCAAGGAAGCCGGGAAGGGAAGTTGAAATTATTTGTCAGTGAGAAAGAGATGTTTGCTACCTTCTTACGTATATGGCCAGAAGTTCCTTTAAAACTGCTCTCCAACGTCACAATCATGCTTAAGAATAAATTTAATAATTTTTCTATATTTCTTGAAAATTAGCTAAAGATCATGGGGTGGTGAGAGGTGGGAGCAGGAAGAATCCTTGGCATAAATTATGCATTTAATCCACAAACTAGAACAAACATAAAACTGAGCATGAAGATCTAGCCAAACTTAAGCATTTGGTAAAAATTGCACTGATTTCAGAGGAAGAGATTTAGGCTTCTCCCTTCATACTCCCATTGGAATAAACAGAATTCACACTTTATTTTGACAGATTCATGCTCGTTACAGGCCCTTCCCCAGGACTGAGTTAAGAATCAGCACGCAACAATGCCTTCATTGCCCCTTGATCCTTTTCAGAAAAATTGAGGTCATATTGGCTATTCTCCATCCCTTGGGAACAAACGACAATTTTTTAAAAAGTTGCATATTTTGGAGAAAAGAATAGCAATCGTATATTTAAGTTTTTAAGAACTCTGGGGTAGATACTGTTTCGACCCAGGGACTAAATTATTTTTAGCTTGTCAGTTTGCCTTATAACTTCATTTCTTATCAGCTCTGTTTGTCTCTGTTCAACTGATCTTCCGCCTGAAAAAGCCAGCTTGGATATGGGCCTATGTTCTATGTTCTTAGCAGTAAAAACAGAAACAAAGAATTTATTTTGTTTGCCTGCTCTTTCCCTATCCTCCTTTAGCATACCTTTAATGCTTCCTGGCTGGCTTCCAATTCCAAATACATTTGAAGATTTTTGTTGTTGTTTGTCCTAATGTGCTCTGTCTGTAGCTATCTGGGGGGGGGGGCACGGGAGGGAGTGACAAACCGTGTTTCGAGACTTAATGACACAAACCCTGTGGCTTACGTGCTTGTGTCTGATATCGAGACCCAAGTACCAAGGGGTGGGGCTTGCATTGTGACATCATCATGGGTACTGTCACTTGTTTGTCATTGAGGCTAGCTCTGGATCTGATGTCTTTGCCCTGTGCAAAGTCTTTGCTCATCTTTTATCGACTCCTTGCAGTTTGTACTGTGTGTGTATAAATAAGAGCTGTTTCAGATCAATAGAATAACCGGTAACCTCATAATTTTATGAATGGCCAGAACTGAATTAAACTAAGGAGATCTATGTAGCAATTAGAGTTGTAAAATAAATTTGTTATGGTTTTCTTTAAGACAAATTTGTGCTATCTATTAGCATGACTCCATCTGAGCACAATATATATATATATATATATATATATATATATATATATATATATCTATTAGCATGACTCCATCTGAGCACAATATATATATATATATATATATATTGTGCTCAGATGGAGTCATGCTAATAGATAGCACAAATTTGTCTTAAAGAGAACCATAACAAATTTATTTTACAACTCTAATTGCTACATAGATCTCCTTAGTTTAATTCAGTTCTGGCCATTCATAAAATTATGAATATATATATATATATATATATACACATACATACATACATACATACATACATACATACATATAAATCTGAAATAGCTTTTCCTTGGGAAAGCTCAATCCATGAAAAACATTACAGAATAGGGAAAGCAATTCTTAAGATATTCTAGTCTCAGGCTGCTTAGAACTTTAAAGCAAGAGTATTTTGCTTCATATGTTGACTGGATATTGTCTTATTGTTGAACTGGAACTAAAAAAAAGAAAAGGAAAAAGGAAAATGCAGCAAAAACTGCTTTGTACTGAATATCTGGGCAAGCCCTTAGAAGCTCACCAGCGTTGAGAGAGGATGGAGGAGGTAGAAAGACAAAAATGTCATAGAAATGAACTGGGGCAAAAAGCAAATACAGCTTCCCCATTGGATGTTTTTTGCCAGAATTTGCTTAATGACCATGTGTTTCACTTAATGACCACGTGATTCACTTAACTACATGGCGATTTGCTTTACAACTGTTTTAAAAAAGGTAGCAAATTACAATCATGTGACCATGGGGGTGGTGTGACAGTTTGCCTTGGTCGTAAGTGCGAGTACAGATTGTAAAGCACTTCTTTGAGACCATCGTAACTTTGAACTGTTGTTAAACGGTCATTAAGCGAAGACTATCTGTATACAGAAATCCATTATATTTGTAATGCTAAGCAGGGATTGTAGTGAGAAAAATAAAAGGCTGGTTCAGACCCAAAGAGCTGGAAAGGCAACATGTGTCAGATGTACCTGTTGATAAACACTGCTTTGAATACCAACTTGGAATGCATGGGGTGCCCTTTGAAATAAGCAAGAGCCGCTGCATTCAGATACACTTGGTGTAGCTTCCATTCATATTTGCCAAATATGCTTCAGCAAAATCTTTTTCAAAGGCATGAGTAATAGTCATTTAATGGGCCACAGGATTCATAGTTCAAAATATTCAGAGAAGAGTAACCTTATACCTTCTCTGGCCTTACTAGGTGACTCTCCACCAACAGCTTATATATGCATGTCTGATTACCAAATCACTGAAGAGGATTTAAAACTTTTCTCCATATTCTGAGGATAAAAATATGCACGATCAGATCAGATTGGTCTTGCAGAAATCTCTTCCACATGTGGACCATATCATCTGGATCAAGGCCCTCATGTAAACTTTGATACATTAGTGGTTCTAAGTCATCTTTGCCATGTTATGCTCATTTGAGGATTGTGGATGTTTTTGCTGCAAGTCAGTTATTGTATTTAATGTCTAAAAATACATCTGAATTCCTTCTACTCCCTGCTTTACATGATGATCAACACTACCAAAGCATCTATCAGAGCTGAAACACAAAGCTACCAGCAGAAGTACTTGGACACAGTGTCTTGGAGTATTTACACTTAAGTTTAATAAGGGCAAGGATATTAGGGGGAAAAGGAAACCCCCAAAGATCCATTGCCCTGTACTATAAACTATGATCTGCTTGCAGAAGGTCCCAGAATCAGCTCTTAGCTTCTACAAGTAGAAAGACCCATTTCTGAAATTCTGCAGAGACCTATCAATCAATGTAACAATGTGCTAGACGGACAATATACTTTCACGTTTTAGAAGGCAGTTTTCCAACTGCCTGTAATTCATGTCGCTGAGTGATCGTCCACTGAAAACTAGAGGTGCTTATCCTTTAACTCCAAAGAGTAATTTTAAATGTAGCAGAAGGGAGAAATGATTAAATATGCAGAGAGTAATTATATTAATTTTACTTAATTAAATTTAATGAAAAGGGCTGTTTCTTGGGCTGCATATTTGTTTGCCCTGGCTCCATGTTTTGAAGGGTAGTGCCTGAAGCAACGTTTTGTTAAAATGAGATAGATTATGCACAAGACCCTAAAGCAAGCAACCCTACACTGTCCTATTTGTGTCCCCACAGCCATTTGGAATGAGAGGACCAACAGTTCTAGAATAATTTGTGTGTATGTGTGTGTGTGCATTTTACAATTATTGGATTAGGCACAATGGTAGAGGCTTAAGATATTTATAAACCCTGAGCAACCCACCCCACCCCACCCCACCCCACCCCATCCCATCCCATCCCATCCCATCCCATCCCATCCCACCCCTTCCATTTCCCTGTTTTGTGTATTTTAAAAGGCAATATAGGTGCCTGAAACCTCTGGGAAATATGGGGGGGGGGGGCTTCACTCCTCAAAACCTTACCCAACTTGGCATTGTTTTTTTTTAAAGGCCAGAAATTTCACTCTCTTCAACTCTGGTTCTGCCCTTTGTTATGTCATGGTGACACCAACAACACACTCATGCTCTCCCTGCCAGCCCTGTTACAATGGTAACCAATTTTTGCCAGTAGTTTGTCAGAAATACGATTAATTGATTGATCAAGTCATCAAGTCGATGTCGACTCTTAGTGACCACATAGATAAATATTCTCCATGACAATCTGTCCCTAGCCTGACTTCCAAGACTTTTAATGTGCACCCATCACCAGTGTAACTGAATCCATCTTCCTTGCTGCTGATCGTCCTCTTCTTCTCTTTCCTTCCTCCCTTCCCAGCATTACAGCCTTTTGTAGAGAGTCAAGTCTTTGCATAATGTGTCCAAAAGTAGGATAATTTGAGCCTGAAAATGAATGAGGAAGATTATACCAAGCTGAATGGTCTGAATCTTTCATTTCCATTGAAATGAAATTTTGTGTGACTCAGTATTCCAAGTCTCCGCTATAAGCTTTCTGTGATCCACCAATAGTTCTCAGATCACTGTTTGGCAGAGGTTCCATTACGACTCACTGTACATTCTTAAAGATTATGGGACTGAGTTTCTTTTTGGCTCAAGATAGTAAGAGAAACCTTCACTAAATCCTTATATTGAGAGAAAAATGGTTCTTCTGGGTTGGGAACTTACAGATGGTTGGAACCTGTATTTGCTCAGATTATTCTATAGTGCAGCATCACATGAGCAAAATAAATAAAAATGGCATGGCAATTATACCAGATCAGGAATTTTTTTTAATGAACATTGCTTTCAGATTGCTTCTAATTCCTTTTTCATGGATTTCTAGACTTGTGAAAACAACTGCATTGTAGTACACTCTGAGGGATTTTCTAAAATTAAGATGAAATTTTTATTGGTTATTGGACTGGATGAACTTGGAGCAGTCCTGTTGAAATCCACTAGTCCTAAGGGGAGCAAGATGAAGCATAGATTAATAGATCATTTGGGCAACTTGCCCATTATAACATAACTTTACAGAAGCCTCCATAAGACTTAAAATATGCTTCAAACTGATAATTCTTTGCAATTGCTTAATGGAAGACTAGTCAAGATCAATCCTATAACTATTGAGTAACAGAGAAAGCATAATAATAATAACAATAATAATAAATTTATTAAACTTTCATGCTTCCTGACTCAGTGACTCTGGGAGTCTTACAATAATCAAAGAAATTACTGTACAATAACATCAATAAAACATAAAAAATAAAGATAAGCAGCAAGTGCAAAGAAGTGAGGAGTCTGGGTGAAGGTCTGGGTGAAGAGGCAGGTCTTCATGGCTTTTATAAACAACAGCAGGTTGGGGGCCAGTAATGGTATGTGGGAATGACCTTGGGAGATGGGGCAAAGAGATGCTGCCTAGGGAATGTCAGATAAGAGAAAGCCTAGCCTGCAGCTGCATAGTGGGTTAAGCAAGAGGCTCAGAAGGGACCTTCCCTAGTCTCTGGGGTGTAAAGGAGACAGGGGGAGAACTGTACTTTCAGACTTGCAAGATTCTGTTAATGTAGCTGTACAATAAAGTAGAATTAGCTTATGTGGTTGTGTTTACTGTCTGGTCTGCCTGGTAAGACTGACAGGGCCATCTGGAGCTTGGGGGAAAACCTCATTCTAGAGGGCAGGTGCTGCTACAGAGAAGGTGCACTTCCAGGATCCTGATAGATGACATTGTTTAACTGAAGGAATCTGGAGTAGACCAGCCCTGCAAGATTGAATCAGCTGGGCAGGTGTTATGGGAGACAGGCAGTCCCTTAAGTAACCAAGACCTACGCCAGGTATAAGAGTTCAAAAACTCAGTGTGAGATATTCAGAAGAAACTCTATCACTGATACTGCCTTTTGTAGGCTGTTGCATTTCTAGGAAACAAAAATGTATCATTAAGTGGTTTTAAAAAGGAAACAGATTTTTATAAAAGTTTAACCTTTAGCTGTTGTAAATCTCAGGCAGTAGTAAAAACGTTGCTTTTGCTGGCCAGAAATCTTTCAAATCTTAAAAGTATTTTCAGCTGTTGAATAAATCAACATCTAAGCTCTTTTTTCATGTTCCAGTTCATCATGTGTGTTTTTATATTCTTTTTAAAGCTTTTTTTAAAAAAAATATGCATGAAACAAATTTTGTTTAATGGCTTGGAAGTTTAAGATATTTTGGCAACTAGACTTCTGAAAGAGGCTTACAGACTGCAAGTTGTAGTTGCTAACACTGAGCCTGTATTGGATGCTTCTATTATTTTATTGGCATTTATTATTTTTATATTTATTTAATATATTTGTTAACCACCCCAATTTTACAACTCCGTACAACAAAATAAAACAAACCAGAAATAATACTAAAAATAATATATGTATCAGTTAAGTCATTCTTGTGGACAAAAGTTGGTGGTAACCATAGATGGAATGATAGGTGTTTACTATTCCATTTCAGTGTGGCTGCAAAGAAATCACTGCATATTGGCTTAGGAATACAGTGGCTTTATACTCATGTATATTGATGCAAATCCATATTTAACTCACCAGGATGGAAGTAAGACTAAGTGAATGCCAGGTTAAAGGCAATTTTCAACATTAAGGCTTGCTGATATTAGAACAAAGGTAGCAGGGACCCCCCCCCCGCACATGTGAATTGATAGCCCCCTTGCCCAGGAATTGATAGCCATGGAGTACTGGCAAAATATTTATTTATATCTCACTTTTCCTGCAGGGAGCTTACATAGTAGGCCCTGTACCTATTTCTTCCCCAAACACCCTACGGGATAGATTGGGCTGAGACTGAGTATTGTTCTTATAGTCACCCAGTGAGTGTTTGAGGCTGAAGATGGACTAGATCCTGGATCTCTCTGCCTTTTTCTCTATAGCTGTATATCTATTTAAGAAAGTCTTGAATAACACTTTAATTTCCTAGCTTATCAGACTCAATTCCTGCTAGTCAACAAAGATGAGACTCAAGGAACAAGTGACCTTAGCAAAAATATTGCAGAGTGAGAGGATAGCAAGACAAACTCTATGGTGGGGCGGGGGGGGGGGGAGAAGTTGAGGGTTGTTGCTCAGACCAGAGACTGGCTGCAAATGCTGATGGGGAATTTGGTCCTGTGGCCTCTAGCCAAGGACACAAGTTGAAAGGATATTTAGACACTCGTATCTGGCATGTAGCCTTTCCAGACAGATCTTGAAAGCCTCTGTGAGATTCTGGGAGTATTCTCATGCTCTCTACAAACTTTCTCTGCATCAAAGTAAGAATGTGGGGTGCTAGGCTGCTTATCACTTTGTAGGATAAAAATACATTCCCACTCTTGAGACAAAGAGAAGTGAGACTGGGACAAGGTTACAGGGAACCTGAAAGTTTCCAATTTGGCATCTTTGCCTTGAAAACTTGCTATTTTTTTCAGATTAAATCAACAGTTATTCTATGGTATGTAGCTGGGTGGGTGCCACAAATCCATTCCATTCAGGCTTTATGGATGCCTAAATTCAATTCTGGATAAGTGGAAGCACATGGATATAGGAAATGTGTGAATTTCTGCATCAACAACAGACACTCATATAAAATGTACTGAAGTATAGCATGGCAATGAATACACAAGCAACTTGCAGATGAAGTGTTTTAAAAATATTTTTTTTGATAAAATATGGTGTGTGAAATAAGAAAAAAAGGTCTATTTCATCTAGCATCTTGTTCCTATAAAGGCCAGCCAAAGGAAAACTGACAAGCAGTTGTACTTTCCCTCTCAAGTTCACTTGCAAATGGGAATCGAGAGGCCGACTCCTCCTGTTAGTGGAGATAATATGAATTCATAATGAGAGATAATGATTCATATTGATAACCTTATGGTCGATTTCTCCCCTTATCCCCCTTTAAAGTCATGGATGCCATCTGTGGAAAAGCTACCTCTACATTAACAGACTGGTGCCACTGAACTCAAGCACTGCATTAACTACTACTCTCTTGGCAAAAACCTATGGGTACACAGTGACCCTGTGAAAAACTTGGACATGATGTGTCGTATGTTAATAGTTGTGAGAATTTGATGGATTTGTTATCTGACATGATTGGCAGATGCTACATGCAGCTAAAATTTGAATCCCGCCTATCAGTAGATGCTTGTCACCAGTTTCACAACAGCTGAATTGGGTTAATATTTTAGGTAATTTATTATAATGAAAATATGCAGGCAAATAGGGGTTTCACACTATAATTGTGACTATCCCACACCCCAAAGAATCTGACAGCAATTAAAGGGATAACCCAGAAATGGCACAATGTTACTACCTAATATTAGATAAACCGTAGTTACAGTATTGCTTATTGTTAGGTGGTAGCCAACTTTCTAATGCTTGTGAAAGCTTATGGGCATTTGTTGAGAATTATTTAATACACATTTAGAACAACATGGAAGAGTTCCTGGACACAGATGCTGTTGTAATCCACAGTTGTTGCCACATTTTTGTTAGGCAGATTCAAGGTATTAATCCTTTATGAAACATCAACATATGCAAAAGATAGCTCATACAATTCCACTTTTTTTTTCCTCCTTCAAAAGATGAAGTTAATCCACATCACTACTTGAAATTAACCTCTGTCAGTCATCATACCTGAACTGTAGGGTTCGTCAGGATGATAAACTAATAATTTTCTTCATCAGTTTTGTCCAATACTTCTTCCCTTAGTAACAAAGACCTTCTCTCTCCATTTCTCTTTCTCTCTCTTTCCATGCATTTGTAACATGACATACAAATATTTATGCACATCCTTTTATTTAAACCAGCCTTCCCCAGTTTGGCATAGGACCTGGATATCTGAGGGACTGCTTGTCTCTAATTGTTTCTGCCCACCCAGTATGTTCCAGCAGAATGGGTGCACTCCAGATCCCTTCTATTAAATGTTGTCACCTTGTGGGACTGAGGAAGCGTGCCTTCTCTGTCGTGGCCCCCACCCTCTGGAACAGCATCCTCCCAGAGATAAGGATGGTGCTTTCTCTCCTGGAGTTCCAGAAAGCTCTGAAAAGCTGGCTTTGGTCCCAGCTGATATATTATTGCTTGTCTAGGGCCTCTGTCTTGTTTTGTTTGATTTCTGTCAGTTGCAGATTGTTTTAGTCTGGGGTATATGTATGGTTTTAGGTTTTGTCTCCTTTTATGGATATTTTTTTTGGGGGGGTGTATGCCACCCAGAGTCCATTGGAATTGGGTGGCTATAATAAATGTAAATAATAAATAAATAAATAAATTTGCTATTTATAGAATTTTGAGATAGAAGTTTTCATACCATTCTGAAATTTTATCCCAATGAGAAGATGAATACATATTTTTAAAACTGTATTTATTAACTGACACAACTGGGGGGGGGGGGACAGGATGGAGAAGACTGATTTAGACCTTTCATTAGGGTTAGTCATTCTTTTCCTAATGCTCTCTAGGCTGAGCATTAATTGCTTGCCCCGTGGAGGCTAGTTTTAGAAGCCATCCCTGGACAGAGAGATTGCTGAGGGATAGTCAATGGAACTAAAACAGCAAATGATCAAGTGGATGCTAGAAGCTCGCAGGAGATGTACAACATGCAGGACATCAATGTAAGGACTTTAAAAGAAGGGTGATATAGTGAGAATGAGGGGAGTGTAAAAGAAGCAGTTCAGAGACACTTGCAATAATCTAGGTCAGACATCTCCAACCGGGGGTTTGCCAGGTGTGTTGGATTACAATTTCCAGGATTTCCAGCCAATGGAACACTCCAACTAAAAGAATCCCAGTCGCTCCAATACATTTGGAGAGCATCGGGTTGGGGAACTCTAATATAGTTAAAGAAATGAACAGAGGTCTCACAAGGATAATCATAAAATGAATAACACTAACCAAACAGTCTCAAAATGAATTATCAAAAGGAAAAGGAAGTTGAAAGAAAAACTGTAACAGAAAAAGAAATAAATACAATGGCTAAACTTTTTGGTATCAATCCATCTAATGCAAAATTGCTCAGTTATTGGCTTCTTGAGATATTCAATTAGAAGTGTAGCAAATGTTATCTTTCCCAGCAGTCATGTGAAACCTACATGGCTTTTATTTTGCTAGTCTTCAAAATGCAATGTATGAGAAATTTGTTTTCTATCTACCAGAATCATTATTTAATAGAACGTGTTTGGGAATATGTTCAGGGGCACCTACTGAAGAGCATCCCCAGTGTGCTTTAGTGATGCTATTTCTGTTCTCTCTCTCCCTGATTTAACTGATGTTATGCCCAACATGTCTTTATTTATTTAAAATAATAAATAAATGTATATGGCTGGCCATTTTGCTCAACATGACTCTGGGCAGCTAACAAAAATTAAAAACAGTACAATATCTAAGAAACCACAAGAGCAACAAACACAATGTGGGCCGAGGAAACCATGCAACCCACAAATACTATGGCCTCAGCTATTCTCCTGACCCCCATGCCTGGAAAAACATCCAGGTCTTAAGGGGTTTCTGAAAGGCTAGCAGGGTTGGGGCCAACCTAACCTTAGGTGGTATGGTGTTCTAAAGGGCAAGGACCATGACAGAAAAGGCGTGCCTCCTGGGTCCCACAAGATGACATTATCTAATCAATGGGACCCTGCGCAAGCTAATGGGATGAGTAGGAACAATTTCAGTCTCCCTGCAGAATGGGCTGAAAAACTGACTATACTAAAGAAAAAATGCAGAAAAAACACATGCCCATTTCATATCTGAATGACATAGGTTTAGCAGCTTCTCCAACATGGAAGCTTAGATATGTTGAACTTCACTCCCCCAAACCAGAGAAGGCAACATGATGCCCTAGACACTAATGGGTCTGATTTAAAATGGCCCATTACAGTCCATCAGTTTACTTCAACCTCCAATTTTGCATGCTTCATTTGAAAAGTTCATATTTTTCTTCATTTATACATACCACAGTGACTGTTCCAATTGTATACAGGTAGTTCTCACTTAATGACAGTAATTGGGACCAAAATTTCCATCACTGACGCAGTTGTAAAGCGTGATGTCATGTGACGTCACTGCTTAGTGACAGAAATTCTGGAATTTCCAGTTGCTGTTGTTAAGCAAATCCCCACAGGTCATTAAGTGAAGACATCATGTGGTCAACATTTGTGACCTCTTGTTGGCTTCTCCATTGCCTTTGCTTGTAGGAAACTGGCAAAGACGGTTGCAACTAGTGATCACATGACCATGGGCACACCATGACCAATGTAAATACAAGTACCACTTGTTCAGCGGTGTCATAAGTTTGAATAGTTACTGAGCAAATGGTTATTAAGCAAGGAGCACCTGTATATCCATGTGAAATGAAGATTTCCTCTTTCAGTATGGGTGCCATTCATGACCAAAATATCTCGTGACTTTGTCAGCCCATGTCATCACCTCCAGATCTACTTGTGGAAGTCTGACATTCTTCCCCAATAACTTCAGGAATCTCTTCTAACTTTGGGGGCGGGAGGGAATGTCTCATTATCTGGCATCTAAGCTTGTTTAATTATTTTAGAAATGTCCATACAGTTTTCTTTGCAACAAGTCATTTGCCATCAGGTTTGGAATTCTATCAAAATTTCTTCTCCCAGGTTTGATTTCGGAATTCCTTCTCCTAGATAGGTTGGCTTAGCTCATGGTCACAGATCCCATTTGTTCTTATCCTTGTTGCAAATTACTCTTAGCTTCACCCATCCCATTTTGATCTTGTTAGCAAAAGTGGCCCTACCATTACATTCATGCTGGCCTTGCTCGCAGAGTTATTAAAACTACTGAGACTCCTACCAGGACATGATGGCAACTTCTGAAAGGCAGTATTTTCAAATGTGGGGTGGGGTGGGGGATAGAGAGGAAGGAGAAAAGGAATCTTTTGTTCACGAATGTATAATACATTGTTTTCCCTTAAAAAAAACAAACAGATTATCCCACTTAAAAACAGTTTGGCCTTTCCTTCACACATACAGTAAGAATATACTCAATCTGTTTTATAACAGTATAAACAGTAACAATCTGTTTTATAATAGTTCTGACCAAGAATAAAGATGGTATGTTTGAGAGCAATGATCATAAAAAGACTGAAGGACAGCCTTGCTAAGCCTCTGCATCCTTTGATATAGCCTATTTTACATGAATGACAAATGTTTTAAAGCAATCCCGTTTTACTTGTGCAGGGAAAGAGAGGAGGAGAGATCTTCTGGCTGAGCAACCACTGACCCCATTGTCTTGTAGGGATGGGCAGCACTTTAAGTATAAAGGAGCACAAACATGATACCTCTCTGCAATACCTTAAAGCAGCCACGCCTTTTCCCCCAGATTGCATGGCTGGATAGTAAGGATAGGGCGCCCTCATGGCTTGCCCCTTTTGTCACATTAAATAATGTATCCTTGGCCTTGGTGCCTGACGAATTCCTCGCCCCCTTGAGTTTTTTGCTTAGATGTTGTAAATTAAAAAAAATAATAAAGTAGTTTCTTACTTTAGCATGCTTCAAAGGCAGATATTAATTTCCACATAAACTTTCTGGCTCAGAAATATTTCTTGCTGCCTGGCCATGAATTTTCTTTAGAAAATAGGAAATGTGGGTGGCTACAGTTCAGTGTTTGAAAATATAACCATCTGAGCAGAAAACAAGAAATCTGGGAGATGTAGGGAATGTCCTGGAGAATTAAGTGGGTGGCTTCCTTACAGGATTGCTTGGGGTAAGGAGATTTTTTGGAGGCTTCCTGTGCTACCAAGGCAGGCTTTTTCTGAATATGCGAGCTTTCCCATAACAGTTATTTTATGAGAGTGCAGACATCCTCTTTCCCAAATTCCAAATATATGCACTGGCCTCAAAGATTGGGGATCTGGCCATTACATCTCACTGGTCTTCAAGAGAAAAGAAAACAGAAGATGTGGCTTGCTTCCTTGCATACATACAACTACAAGGGTTCCCTACTCTTCATTTATGGTTTCATCAGATAAATGTTTGCTGTGTTAGAAAAACAATTGTATTAGTTATATTAAACCCAAGCTTTTAAAGCTGTCCTGATTTAACAACTGGCCTCCGGTCTGGTTTGTCACAAGCAGTGGTTGTGACAGCTGAACAGGGAATAGGGGCTAAGCATAGATTGAAATCATTTATGATGTGGGACTATTGGCATCTGGTCTGTGTATCAATCTGTGGGAATACAAGGGACCTTGTAAGCAAGTGGACCATTCAACAGCTGGAGATATGGCGGGGGGATGGCTTTAGCTCAGCAAACTGTAGCATTCTGGCACATGGTTTGCATCTGGCATGTTTTTTTTCCTCTAAAGGATTGAGTTACACAAAACTCTCTCCTCCTCAACACTATTAAACACTTTGCACATCCATTCAGTCTCTTCTGCATGGACACAGAGAGTGTGCTTTGCTAAAATAACCATAACATTTCTGCAGGTTTACTGTTCTGTCTGGACAGATGGATGCAGGGAACTCAGATGCATACATCTATAAGAGTGTTGAAGAACTGACAGGTTTGGAATCCAAGGGTAAATTTGCACTTTTTAAAAAATAACCTTCATAGTTCACTACTATTGTCATTTGCCCAGTTGTGGCTCTAAAACAAAAGGCACCATGAAACCCATTTTGTGTATTCATGGAAAATAAATTGAGAACTGTAACCTGGCTGAGCGATGTATTGTTTCTCTGGGATTTTTTTTTTTTTTAAATCAGCTACTAATGCTAGGAATTGCTTTTATCTCTATCAATAAATATGCATGGACAGAACTTTAGAATGGATAATATATTTGTAGAGTGCATTGTTCTTGGAACAGCTGAATCAATTATGCTTTGCAAAAATGGCATTTTTAGGCCAGTTCCCCGAAGGAGGCTGGCTGTTGAAACAGAAGATTAAATATTACTGCCAGACAAGTAGACACAGCATATGAGGCAGCCAGAGGTATGCGACTGACCTGCTGGGTTCATTAGCTTCCACAAGGTTGAAACTGTATTTAAAGTTACTAATGTGAAATTGATAATGGCTGTTTAACAAGAGCTATCCACTCTACTATCCCACTCTACCATCATCACAGACCTCAATGGTGATTAACATGTATTACAGCAAAATTTCCCAGTGCAGCAAAATCACCAACTGGTGTCCATTTTTGAGGATATAAACAATTCTTCCTTAGGCTGGGTGCCTGACCTATACAGACACACAGAGAGCAAGTTCTCTCTAGGAGGAACATAAGAGCAAACTGCTGGGAGCAGCCTGATCTTTGTTTCAGGTTTAACATCTTCTGTAGGCCACCTGCAGATGGTGAGGAGCCATATGGGATCTTTGCAGATCTCCAGGGGATCCTGTGAAGGTGCCTGAGCTGCTACGTAGTCCAAACAAAATCACTTCCTTGCAGCTGAATGTTGCCATCTCTCCTTGTAATCCAAGGAGGGTACCTAAGGATATACAAAGGGGCACTCTCCCATTCTCCTTTTTAAGTCACTCATGTTATACCCATTTGCCATGTCAGAATATGGACAATATGATTGTGATGGGCAGGATGGCATGTGAGAAGGGTGAATTATTGGTTATGTTCCTAGGTAGGAATATCACTGTGAAGTGATGGTTGAAAGTAAGTGTGAAAGAATATTTGGAAATACTGGTAGTCCTTGCTTAACAATGGTAATTTCTATTGCTAAGCAACACGGTCATAAAGCACAACGTCATGTGACTGCGCTGCTTAGTGATGGCAGTTCTGGCAGTCCCTGGTTACTGCCATTAAGCGAATCATCATGGGTCATTAAGCAAGGGCCTCATGTGACTGCGACTTCCAACTTCCTGCCAGCTTCCCCACTGACTTTGCTTGTGGGAAGCTGGCAGGGAAGGCCGTAAATTGCAATATCGTGACTGTGGGGGTGCTGCAACAGCCACAACTTCAAGGACCGGTCATAAGTGCCACTCGTTCAGTGCCATCGTAAGTCAGAACAGTCACTGAACTAGTGGTCGTTAACTGAGGGCCACTTGTATTTTGTGCGTGCATGAGCATTCAGAGAGAAGCCAGCCCTGGTCCCAGTCTCAGACTAAATGCTAAGGTCCAGGCATACTTACCGGATCTCAACTAGCAGTTGACCAGCACATAGGGGCCTTCAGGAAAGAAGTCCTTGCTGTTGATGTTTGTAGAATACACATCAGAATTTACAATACAGAACATTAATTAGCAGAAATAATGCTGTGTCATTGTAGCTGAAAGGAAGCTGATGTAAGAAGGAACGGAAACTGATGTAAGAAGGAAAGGAAGATGATGTAAGTAGATGATGAAACATGTATTATACTTACTGGATGATGCAATGTATGTTCCTATTGGTCATTGGATGTATAAATGTAAACTTGTATCTGTGAACTGTCTCTCTCTCTCTCTCCCTCTCGCTATTCTACATTGAACTTTGGATTGGATACTGTTATATTGTCTCATTGGACCGCTGTGGAACTGCTGTATGCTCTTTGTCAGAACTTCTGTACAAAGCTGTATGTATGTAAATAGGCACTTAAACTAATTATTGTGTCTGAGCACTTTCTTCAACTAGGACCTGAAGACATAGTGGACAGACTCCTGCTTTAACCAAGCAAACCTTGAAACTTGCAAGCCAGTCATGCTAGCAGGGTGACTTGGAAGACAGAGGCTTTCTTAGCTAGGAAAGGAAACAGAGAATTTAAACTCTATTCAAATCATTGGAATCTTATGCTGCAGGAGAGACACAGAGAGCGCTGCTCTAGTGGCATTGTCCCACACCGTCCTGTCAACATAAAGAAAACATCAGGCCTGCATGAAGACCTTTGTCTTTGTAGGCTCTCTTTGTGATAATAATCCAGATGCTCAGGCTTATAAAGGTATTCCCAGGACCTACTGTAATTGTTCAGCAAGTTGCAGGGAATAAGTTACAGTAAGAATATACATAATAAACTTGGTCTAGTGGTTAAGGTGCTGGACTAAGAGTGGGGAACCTCCAGCTGTAATCCTGCTTTAGGCATGAAAGCCATTTGGATGATTTTGGTCGGTCATTTTTCTCAGACCTAGGAAGAAGGCAATGGCAAACTAACTCCAAAAATGTCAAGAAAATTACTTGGACATATCACCAGGAGTCAAGGTTGACTCAAAGGAATCAAAAAATAAAATAAAAATCTTAAATATATTTAATTTTAGGATATATGATTTTTAAACTGTTACTGTTATCTCTCTCTCTCTCTCTCTCTTCATACACACACATAACATTTTCACAGGGCCCAAAAGTTTTGTAGGCCCTAGACTTTTTTTGAGCGGGGGGTATCTTTGAGTCAGTCTTGACTCCTGGCGATTGCCTAGACTAGTCCCTGCAACCTGCAGTTTTCTTGGCAAGATTTCAGAAGTGTTTTGCCATTGCCTGCTTCTAGAGCTGAAAGAGAATGACTGACCCAAGGTCACCCAGCTGGCTTCATGACTAAGGTGGGACTAGAACTTACGTCTCCCAGTTTCTAGCCTGATGCCTTAGCCGCTACACCAAACTGGCTCTCTCTAGAGCAGTGTTGTCCAAACGTGGCCACTTTAAGATGAGTGGACTTCAACTCCCAGAATTCCCCAGCCAGCCATGCTGGCTGGGGAATTCTGGGAGTTGAAGTCCACTCATCTTAAAGTGGCCACGTTTGGACAACACTGCTCTAGACTATTGTACCTAATAGATAATACACGCATGGAGAATATAAAAACAGAGTGGGAGTGGCAGGATCATGCAGGACAAGACTAAAGGAATATAGTGTTGATAGGGTTCTTCCTATATGATCTTGTCCTTAATGGCAGGGCGTATCTTTTTGTCTGATGTTGAATCCTTGGCCTGGGCAGCTTGAAGCTGAGAAAAATTTCGTGTCTTTCTGGAATGACCTTCATAGAACACCTTCATTTGTTCTTGATATAAATTTAGTTCTACTTAAAACAATGTAAGTTGCTGAATGGTGCCAATGACTGGTGAAGATAAATGGAGTATATCAGAGTTGCAGAATAGGAATGACACATAGACAAATCTGTCTCAACATGAAAGAAAGGCTCCTCTCCTCTCCTCTCCCCCTGTTATAGAACTGACCCAAGGGTTCTCATTCAGCAAACATGGTTCCAAGTGCAGCCAACCTGGAGGGAGATAGGTATATGACAGGGAAGAAAAGTGAAATAATCTTCTCCCAAATAAAATAACTCACCCAGTGAAAAATGAGATCTTCAAGAAACTAAAATTTGGGGGGATGGGAATGCAAGGGCTTAATTTCATGTTATTTAGAGCCCAGGCAAGTATTCAACAATGCATGCTATATTTCTTTCCTGACTGCTGTAGCTTTCTCTTTCCCTAATTCCAGTTTTGACATTTATTTGCTTTTAAAAAATTAAAATTCCTCAAGGAATAAAGGATAATGTTTGCTTTGACTTCAACTTTTTGATTGCTTACTTTGGCCAATGTTGTCTTCTTTCCAGAAATATATGAAATTAGAAGACACTGAATTTCTGAGTACCTGATTTGGTGGTTTTAATTCAGGCCTTCTCCAGGATCCTTCTTAAAAGGGAGGTGCCTTAGCTGAATCCTCATGCCCTGACTGGAAGATGGCTTTTTAATACTGAATAAATACCAGAGATATGCCAAGAGTTAAGGATATGATATGATTAAAATCTGAGGGTTTGAAATCTTGCCTCATAATAATCACTGTAATGGGTGAAGAATGAGGGCAGTCATGTAAGAGTATGTAGGTGAATGTGACATTTTAGGTTTCCAGAAATTATGCTGACATGACAGCAATTCTTCTTGATGGCTTAATGGCTTGGGCAAATATAAAAATTGATATAGTGTTCTGCCCTCCCCCCGCATACAAACGAGTTCTATGGCTCTCATTCAGTGAGCAATTCAGACATTGTATTGTCGAAGACATTCAGACATTCTTCATCTCTGCAATCCTCTCACAGGCTTGAGGTAGATTATAGTTTTTAAAGAAATGAAAGCAGGGTGATACAGATGTATTATGACACCCCTCCCATTTGTTACCCTTACTTCCCCCCACCAGCCCCCCATCACTGCTGATAAAATAGATTTCATTGGCTCCTGGAAACAGTATGAGACCCAGCTAACCTATGATCACCTATGAGAGTTGGCATCTTATGGATAGGGATAATAGGAGTGCCTAACCCTGAGCTGGTATGTATGAAATAAAGGTTATTTATTTGATTCACAAAAGAAGTATTCCTGTGTCACCCATGTCAAAATACTATCTCAGCTAAAAGTCCTCTCTCTCTATGTACACCCTAATATTAATATTATATATGTAGTACTTCAAGTACTCCACATACAGGTTTTACAGCAGCTCTGTCAAGTTGGTCAGCTTGACAGTCATTTCTCCACCTTTGTCGCATTGTTTCTGCCTGTCCTGTAAGATCTGACAGAGTGGGTGTGCTGCAGCTCCCATTTGTTAAGCAGTACCGTCTGGTGTGGCCTAGGCAGCACACCTTCTCTGTTGTGGTACCTGCTGCTGGATTAGCACCCCCCCCCCGGAGTTTTGAACCATCTTCGCCCAACACTTCTTTAAAGCAGTCTTAAAGACTTGGCTTCTTACCCAGGTTCTGAGTTAGATCGGGGTATGCGTCCACCGAATTGGACTGCGTCTGGTATGTTTGTGTTGTTTGTTCCTCCTGGTTATGGCCACCTTTTGTTTTTTTATTGGTTTAATGTATTGGGATTTGGTTTCTCAAGTGGTTGTGAGTTGGGCAGCCTTATAAATCTAAGCTATAAATAAAATAATCAAACTTTCCTAATTGCAGTGGGGACAGGGATTTGAAGAGGAGAGGGAATAGATTCCTCATAAAATCATGGCAGAGATGAAAGATGAATAGGAGACTTTTTGATACATACACCACTCCTTAGCACTATGCTCTGACAGAGTGGGAGGCATAGTATATGAATCTTTCCAGGTGAGCAGACTTGGTTGAGGCTGCAAATGTTATACATGAATGGTTTTGTGATAAAGTTCACCAAAAGGGTGATACAGGCAAATCAGGCTGTCTTGGCTTTCATGGGTGATTTGATCAGTGATCTTTTAAAATATTGTTTTAAAGTAGAGAAGAAAATTCCCAGAAGAATGCAGTGGGGCATAGATGGATGGAAAAGGAAAGATGCTGACAGCATCTCATGGATGCAATGAAAACAATTCTAGAGGAAGCTTTGTCCATGTCATTCTTAAAATAATAATAATAATAATAATAATAATAATAATAATAATAATAATAATAATAATAATAATATCCAGCAAGTTGCAAGGGATGTTTTGTAAAAAGGAAGCTTACTTTTGTAGCAGTGAAATGCAGAAGGGGCTGGATTTCATTTCAGTAGGCAATCTGTGTTGCCATTGTAAAAGATGCTGGACTCATCTACTTCCTAGATTGTGATCTTTTGACATAGTGGCAGGACAGCAGGACTGGGTAGAGGGACCAAAACATAAGACTGTCCCGCCAGGATATATTCTGCTATGGTGGGCAGGTGAGCTGCCTTGGGGAAATTGGTTTATTTTAGGGCATGATACTGAGGATCAGGGCAAGGCAGGTCAATAGCTGAGCATTGATTAGCTGAGGCATAATTGCTCACTCACTGATTGGCCTTGAAGCACACCTTATGATTGTCTGTTGGTATTCAGTGAGCGTTACAGGTGCACAGCACAAAAATACCTGAAGCAACTTAGAAACTAAGTGGTAAAAACTGTCCCCTTAAGCCCAGCTTCATTTCAGTTCTGAAAGAAAAAGAACTGCTGGTCATCTGGAAATGTTCAAGGTGTGGAGGAACCCTTTATCTCTATGGCAAGCAATTACACATTGACAGAGTGACATACAAAGACAGATACTAAAGGCATTATTTCATATGTACCAGTCCTAAATTTAAGTAAAGAAGATCAGTCTATCATGTTCTACAGATGTCAGCACAAGGGCAGCCCCATCTCCAAGCAGTAATATGTGTTTAAAAAGTGAAAGCACCATTCAAGCTTGACGTCGGGTGCCCACCTGGATGTGGCTGTCTAAGTTTCTTGGCAATAATATGGAGGTCTGTTAGAAATTAAATGAACAGTTCAGCAGCTTATAGGTAGGGGAGAACTTCAAATCAAAGCAAAAAATTCTGGAGCGCATCATAATGTTACATACATGAAGCTATGTCTAGCTCTTGAAGGACAGAAGAACAGAACTGTGGGAGATGAGGATGACCAGAGGGGAGGAAGTGTGCCAACAGCAGCCTGAACATTCAAGAAGTACTTCTCTGTCCACAACTGGGTACCTGACTTCATCTTCATGATAATGGCTTTGAACTGTAATAGGTTTAAATACCTTGAAGCTATCCTTGGATGGTATTGAAATAAGGGGAAAATGCTAATTTAATATTAGTACAACCTAGGGTGACTTAAGTCTGTCTCATTCATGGGCTGGGGAAGAGATGAAGGCAATACTGTGGGAACAAGGCAGAAAATTGATGATTTCAGCCAGGGAGTGGTTGTGCTGTGCTAAGACGCAAGTGGAGACTCAGCCAGAACCTAATGTGTTGTGTGCACAATGTGTGTTATGGTTTCAGGAGATCCCATGAACCCAGAAAATCAGCTTAATTAAGAAAACCATGGGTAACTTAATCATGGGGAAGCATGTTATATGAACCCAGCCAGTCTTTCTTCAGCCACAGAATTCTTATTTTTCTTACCTAGCAGTATGTTCGCTTGATAATTTCAGCAAAGATAATCCTGGCCTTCTCCTTTTGCCCCAAATTACAAACTTTTCTTATGGGACCTACCGTGAAGCAAGTCTGAGCAAGAGAAGTGTAAGCATTACACAGCTGTACTTCTACTCATTCCTCTACTAAAACTCAGTCTTTTCAGTTGTTCTTACTTTTAACAAAGAGAAAAAAAAAACAACCAAAGGAAAAAACCCAGACAGCCGTGTACAACCTTTCTCATTTAGTTTGACCAACTGCTAAAAATAGAGACAACTTGTCCATTATTACTAATGTGTTAGTTTGGGCATCAAGATGATAGCTGTGCAAATGTTTATCCAATCTGGCCTTCTGACAAAATGGCAATTTAGCTATTCTGCCACTTGTTCGATAACCCAGTCAGCCACAGGGAGTGAACTGTCAAATATACCACATTGCAGTATGACAGTGCATGAGCTAAATAAAATGATGGAGCCCTTGGCCATGCTATCTGCCTGAATCAAGATTCATCTGATCTAGAGCCAAAGACAGGATTACCAAAAAAATTAGTTTTAAATCACAAAGAAAGTATCTAATATTTCCAAAGTACAACGGAGGTAAAAATAAATAAGATTCACTGATGGGAATCAACAAATGTGTAAAGATCTACTAAGATAGTTCTAAAAATCTGCCAGTATATGTAACAGACTTTCACTTTTCCAGAAAGATGGTCTCATGTTCCATAGTGTTGCTGTTCCAAAGAGCTGCAACAGAATAGCCTGAGGGTAATACAGTTGTGCATGCTTCATAAACAATTCAAAATATATACTTCAGACTTTACATGAGTGCACAGGCAGTACCTCCCTGTTATTCACTGAAGCAGCCCCACTTTTTTTTCAAATTTCTACATGAATTTGGGAAAAAGGTACAATTGCTTTAAGCACTGTGTTAATTTGAATGACTGGAATCTTCAAGTCCACTCATTATACTTAACCTAATTCTTTCCATGTCGAAACTTGAAAAAAGACTGGCTACTTTAATAAGTAAGAAAGAAGTGTTGCACTTACATGAGGACTGAAGCACTTCTTCAGATCATTTGGGAAGCATGCACAACCCTCTTGCACGCACTGCTAATGTTTGGTCCAGCTGCTTCCATCTCTTACCAATGTCAGTGTTAACTGCAGCTGGCTAATCCCTACCAAATGACGGTTCCTGAAAATTATTTACTTATTTGAGCAGAAGGTGGCTTTCTGAAGAATTGCAGGGCTACTGTGATTTATAAGGTGGGGCGGGGGGAGGCAGGGGAAGCAAAATACAGATTTTTTTTTTGGAAAAATACTTTCCATACTTCCTGAATTTGGATGTTAGTTAACACATGAAATAAATTAAAGACAAATCTTCAGATATTATCCTATGTCTAACCTCCATATTCTTTCCCATTAACTATCTGTTTTTCCATATTACTTTTGAAGACCCACTTTTTCTCATTTCATTCTGGGAGTTGAAAAATCGATGCCTCTTTTTGATGTGTAATTATACATTCACCCTTCTTAGTAAAAGCCTTGTAAGATTAGCCCAAATAACATCTTAGAAACAAGAATGTTGCAAAGGGAAGAAGGGCTTCAGGTTCATAAGTTTATTCCCTGCTGTTTTTACCACACAACCTCAGCTCTCACGACAGAGAAAAGGTGAATTTCCTTACCTGCTTGAATCATGATGGCAGCTCTTTAAAATAAATTACTTTTAATTAAAAACAGGTCTCCATGATTTGTAGCATTGTATACTGGAAATGGGGCCAGAGCTGTCTCATTTCATTTCTGCAGAAGAATGTAACCCTAGTCTCTTGCCAGTTTATACCACTTCCATGTCCAGCCATAGATAATTTCTCATGGGCCCAAAACTTTCAACAATACACCATTATGTCTCATGACTCATAAAATGGGCTGTTGCCCATGGAAAACCATGTGTCTTAGGGCAGCCTGAACTGCTCCCTCCAGCATGTTTGAACGGGTTGCACACCCTTCAGGATCTTACATGGTTTATTATCCTTGTGACTTGCATACTCTTTGCTGTTGGTAAGAGCATACTGCATCAGAACAGGAAATAAAAATTATAGGCTGTGATGCATTTCAGTGGGAAATTGTACGCTCACAAAATTTGCCACAAACAACCATCAAACAAAGGAAAGAGCTGGGATCCACATCAAACTTTTTTGACATCAGCAAACTTTATAAAGCTGTGTTGTAAGATGGCAGAAAGGAGAATATGTTCACTCCTGCACAGATATTAATTCTATTTTTTATTTCTATACTAGGCCGTCCCAGTAAAAATTTGTATTAATTAAGGCCACTTCCAGACAGTGGTGCAGATTTGGCTATCGGCAAATACTTATTCAGATAAGCTTCAGATGCTGTAATCCCAATTTGACTGGTAAATATACTGCTTTATGAGAAATCTTGTTTCTGTAGCAACTCTCACTGTTTGAAAACAGTGTTTTGCTGGGTTCTGTTGCAAGGGACATTCTATGCCGTCACTGGAACCTCAGCTCTTGGTCTCCCAGTGTGACGGCTGAATACCATGACTGGTAAAGAGGCTTAAGTTCACAACAGCATAAGGAGCTTGGCTGATGGCCCCAACAGCATGCAAACAAGACACTTGTTTATTACTGTTTTACAGATGGGAACATATTTTTTTCAGAGCAAAACTGAGAAAGTGTGTCAAGGCATTCCTTGCTGGCTGGGAAACAAGTACTGATTGGCTGAAGCATCTCTGTGTTCATCCATTGGTCAAGGATACAGGTTTTGATTGGCTTTAGATTCACAAACAAGTAACCCACCCCATAGCATTCTACTATCATTACAGATCCAGAAACAGCCAGAAGGGCTCTATCAAGTCCTACTTTGCTTTAATTGTGAAATCAGAAGACATGAGCTGGTCATCGGATTGGTGACCTTGGCTGGCTCAAAAAAGTGCTTCATTTAGACTTTGATTTTGGTACAAATCATATTTTTTAACATTTCCCCATCTACATTTCTTAAATAAAACATGTGATCAATTTTGCTTAAATCATTAAATTTTGCTTAAATCATTCATCCCAAATAACAATAATAAGCAATATTTGAATCTAAAACAAAATGATAAAATGGAACTTATTTTGTAGTATCTCCTACTATTGGGCAATAGTTTTTTATTTCTTCATGTGATTATTGTTGGTTGATGAATAAGAGCAATATATTTAATATGCTCGAAATATGAAAAATGCATTTAATATTACTGTTTTGTTCCAGTAATAACTTTGAGATATGTCACAGCAAATCTGGAGATATTTTACAATATAATAGTAGTGAAGCGGCTGGGCCAAAGCCAAAAGGACGTTCAGCTGTGGATGTATCTGGAAGCGAAAAGAAGGTCCAATGCTGTAAAGAACAATATTGTATAGGTACCTGGAATGTAAGATCTATGAACCAAGGCAAGCTGGATGTGGTCAAACATGAGATGACAAGATTGAACATCGACATCTTGGGAATCAGCGAACTGAAATGGATGGGAATGGGTGAATTTAATTCGGGTGACCATTATATCTACTACTGTGGGCAAGAAACCCTTAGAAGAAATGGAGTTGCACTCATAGTCAATAAGAGAGTGGGAAAGGCAGTAATGGGGTACAACCTCAAAAACGACAGAATGATCTCAGTGCGTATCCAAGGCAAACCATTCAATATCACAGTCATCCAAGTCTATGCCCCAACCACTGATGCTGAAGAAGCTGAAGTTGACCGCTTCTATGAAGACCTACAACACCTTCTAGAACTAGCACCAAAAAGATGTCCTTTTCATCATAGGGGATTGGAATGCTAAAGTAGGAAGTCAAGGAGTAATCGGAATAACAGGCAAGTTTGGCCTTGGAGTACAAAATGAAGCAGGGCAAAGGCTAATAGAGTTCTGTCAAGAGAACAAGCTAGTCATAGCAAACACTCTTTTCCAACAACACAAGAGACGACTCTACACATGGACATCACCAGATGGTCAATACCGAAACCAGATTGATTATATACTTTGCAGCCAAAGATGGAGAAGCTCTATACAGACAGCAAAAGCAAGACCAGGAGCTGACTGTGGCTCAGATCATGAGCTTCTTACTGCAAAATTTAGGCTTAAATTGAAGAATGTAGGGAAAACCACTAGACCACTCAGGTATGACTTAGATCATATTCCTTGTGAGTACACAGTGAAGGTGATGAATAGATTTAGAGGATTAGATTTGGTAGACAGAGTGCCTGAAGAACTATGGACGGAGGTCCGTAACATTGTACAGGAGGCAGCAACTAAAACCATCCCAAAGAAAAAGAAATGCAAGAAAGCAAAATGGCTGTCTGATGAGGCTTTACAAATAGCTGTGGAAAGAAGGAATGCGAAAAGCAAGGGTGAAAGGGAAAGATATAAGCAACTGAATGCAGATTTCCAGAGAATAGCAAGGAGAGATAAGAAGGCCTTCTTAAATGAACAATGCAAAGAAATTGAGGAAAACAATAGAATGGGGAAGACTAGAGATCTCTACAAGAAAATTGGAGATATGAAAGGAACGTTTAGTGCAAAGATGGGCATGATAAAGGACAAAAAAGGCAGGGACCTAACAGAAGCAGAAGAGATTAAGAAGCGGTGGCAAGAATACACAGAAGAACTATACAAGAAAGATCTTAATGTCACTGATGTCCACGCTGGTGTGATCACTGACCTTGAGCCAGACATCCTAGAGAGTGAAGTCAAGTGGGCCTTAGGAAGCATTGCTAACAACAAAGCTAGTGGAGATGACAGTATTCCAGCTGAGTTATTTAAAATACTAAAAGATGATGGTGTTAAAGTGCTGCACTCAATATGCCAGCAAGTTTGGAAAACGCAACAGTGGCCACGGGATTGGAAAAGGTCAGTTTACGTTCCAATTCCAAAGAAGGGCAACGCCAAAGAATGCTCAAACTATCGCACAATTGCACTCATTTCACATGCTAGCAAGGTTATGCTCAAAATCCTACAAGCTAGGCTTCAGCAATACATGAAACGAGAACTACCGGATGTACAAGCTGGGTTTCGAAGAGGCAGAGGAACTAGAGATCAAATCGCCAACATTCGCTGGATCATGGAGAAAGCACGAGAGTTCCAGAAAAATATCTACTTCTGCTTCATTGACTATGCAAAAGCCTTTGATTGTGTGGATCACAACAAACTGTGGCAAATTCTTAAAGAGATGGGAGTACCAGACCACCTTACCTGTCTCCTGAGAAATCTGTATGCGGGCCAAGAAGCAACAGTTAGAACCAGTCACGGAACAACCGATTGGTTCAAAATAGGGAAAGGTGTACGACAAGGCTGTATACTGTCACCCTGCTTATTTAACCTATATGCAGAGTACATCATGAGAAATGCCAGGCTGGAAGAATCACAAGCCGGAATCAAGATTGCAGGGAGAATCATCAACAACCTCAGATATGCGGACGATACCACGCTAATGGCAGAAAGTGAAGAAGAACTAAAGAGCCTCTTGATGAGGGTGAAAGAGGAGAGTGCAAAAGCTGGCTTGAAACTCAACATTAAAAAAACTAAGATCATGGCATCTGGACCCATCAATTCCTGGCAAATAGAAGGAGTAGAAATGGAAGCAGTAACAGACTTCATTTATTTGGGCTCCAAGATCACCGCAGACGGAGACTTCAGCCATGAAATTAAAAGACGCTTGCTTCTTGGGAGGAAAGCTATGGCAAGCCTAGATAGCATATTAAAAAGCAGAGACGTCACCTTGCCGACAAAGATCCGCATAGTCAAAGCTATGGTTTTTCCAGTAGTAATGTATGGCTGTGAGAGCTGGACCATAAAGAAGGCCGAGCGCCGAAGAATTGATGCCTTTGAACTGTGGTGCTGGAGAAGACTCTTGATAGTCCCCTGGACTGCTAGGAGGTCAAACAAGTCAATCTTAAAGGAAATCAACCCTGATTGCTCATTGGAAGGATCGATAATGAAGCTCAAGCTCAGATATTTTGGTCACCTAATGCGAAGAGAGATCTCTTTGGAGAAGACCCTGATGCTGGGAAAGATTGAAGGCAAAAGGAGAAGAGGACGGCAGAGGATGAGATGGTTAGATAGCATCACTGAAGCAATGAGCATGAAACTGAGCAAACTCAGGGAGGCAGTGAAGGACAGGAAGGCCTGGCGCAATATGGTTCATGGGGTCACGAAGAGTCGGACACGACTTAACGACTAAACAACAACAACAACCATCTTCATCTCAAAATTCATTGCTCATAAAATTTATAAATTTTTAGGTTAATGAAATTTGAAGTTGGGTAGAGATTTGTCTCAAAGATGGTATTTGTCTCAAAGATGGTATTTTAACATCCACCACCCAATAGTCTCACTGGCACACAATTTTAGGAAGGGCTTATATATATTTACTTTAACTTCTGGCTATTTAAACTTCTAGATGTTCCCAGCCAACTGCAATTTTAAATGAAAAAAAGGCTTGGAATACTGTAAGGAAAGAACCGTTTGCAAACATTTCTAATTCTTCATGTACATGTAGAAGCAAATTATTATTATTAGATTTTTATCCCACCTTTCTCATATGTAACTCAAGGCAGTAAACGTACCAAATACACTACTTCCTATTTTCCCCATAACAACAACCCTGCAAGAGGATGAAGACACACACTCTCTAGCACGCTATGGTGAACATTTCAAAATGTTTCAGGCTAACTCTCCTTCCCAGACTGAACTCAAAAGGCAAGATGGTATTTTCAGAATGTGCAGGGATGCTCATATAGCATCTGTCTGCTTCAACTTTTCCCAAAATTGTGCTGTTGCCCTCTGGGGGATGGGGGAACCGACAACTTCTGTTTAGGGCAGTGTTGTCCAAACTTGGTCACTTTAAGATGAGTGGACTTCAACTCCCAGAATTCCCCAGCCAGCCATTTTATCCTTTTGATGACATGCTGGCTGGGGAATTCTGGGAGTTGAAGTCCACTCACCTTAAAGTGGCCAAGTTTGGACAACACTAGCATAGGGGATGGGTTTGGTTTAAAAAGAAAAGAGAAGACCTCACATTACATGGACCTGGTGATGTTTTTCTTTATCTTTCTGGTCATGACATACTGGGGTTATTTTTTTTTTTTTTTTATAATCTGCGCTCAATTGTTACCGACTCTGCAGTGACTGCTTGGACGAGTCCTTTGCAGTTTTCAAGGCAATTGTTTCGGAAGTGGTTTGCCAGAGCCTCCTTCCTAGGGCAGAGCCCAGCTGGCGAGCGCAGGTGGCGGGGTTTCCGTTGCTTCGCGCCCTTTGCGGGCGTGCACGGTTTTTCGCGCTTACGGCAACTGCTCCCAACTCCTTTTTGCAAGGCACCGCCAGCATTTTTCCTCCCACAGGAGTGAGAGTACCCATTTATCTACTCATGTGAGTTTTCGAACTGTTGGGTTGACAGGAACTGGGGAGGAAACAGGAGCTCACCCTGCTAACGCGAAGGCTGGACTCGAACCGCTGAAGCGTTGACCATTTCTGGCCAGCAACTTTCAGCGTCATTAAGCCGCTGCTTTTAATAATGGCATGCTAATCCCATAATCAATTTTCAGTCACGTTTCTGGAAACCAAGAAATGGCCATAATAGGCCCCCAATTACTTGATAGAGGTGCTTTTAATGAAATTACTCCTGGTAAATATCTACAAGACATTCTGCTTCCCCCAGATTCCACAGTCTACCGAGAAGCAGTTCAAAGACCACTTTTGCCACCTATGAGGAAATTACCATTTAGGCTCAACCCTTTGTTTTTCTATGAAATGGACTTTTGTAGGAACAAAAACTGTGTCTTCGGTTTTAAGTTCTAAGGCTCAGGCTCTCTGTCTTGCATTCCCATTCTTGGTCAAGGATTTCAAGATATGTAGTTTTTTTAGCCTGAGCAGTTGCTTTTTTGTGAGGTGAGTGTGCTGTGGGTACTTCTACAACGCCATCTCCATTCCTCAAACTCTCCAAAGCTTGAAAACAACATTTGATTGTTTTGCCTTATGCTGATCAGAAACACTGAGAGCAAAGCACAAAGAACAGAAATGAAAAGAAAACAAACAAAGCAACTTGGGGTCTTGCCCTCAGCTGATTCCCTGTGAAAAAAAAGAAGAGAAGGGAAGGGAAGGGAAGGGAAGGGAAGAGAAGAGAAGAGAAGAGAAGAGAAGAGAAGAGAAGAGAAGAGAAGAGAAGAGAAGAGAAGAGAAGAGAAGAGAAGAGAAGAGAAGAGAAGAGAAGAGAAGAGAAGAGAAGAGAAGAGAAGAGAAGAGAAGAGATGCAAAGCTGCCAACCCAGCATTCCCCTTTCAGGACCATCTGGGGTAACTGAACTCAGGGCAGGTAGGGAGGAGACAATTGTTTTCCAGTGGGGAAATGGCTCACCTTCCGGCTTGGCAGAGCTCTAGCATTTCCGGCTGAACATTGCATTTTGGAGTAGTGCCTCTTGTACCACAGCTGAGCTAGAAGTAAAATAGCTTAGTTGCTAAAGAGAAAAGGCATGCAATCACAGGAGTGGGGAGCCAGTTCAAGAACACCACAAACTCCAAGTATGGAAGTGTCCTGATTCTCCATGTGGTAAATAGGCATCCCCCATGACAACCATTTGCTTTCTTTCTTTTTTTTTCAAAATTCCAAATATGCTAACAAAGAAAAAAAGTTGGAATAAGTCTGCTTTAACCCATGTTTGTATGATGAAGTGAATAATAGATTAAAAGAAACAGGCAAATATTGGTTTATATCACTCCCAAAGTATTATTAGGACTTTCACTTTGTGACATCTGCAAGAGAAATACTGGAATAGCCACCAGAAATCTCTCTGCGCATTAAATCTCTCTCTTTGCCTTAAAACAAGACCACAGATTATATGATGTAGAAAGCACATCTGAACATGCTTTAAAAAGACCAGGGATGGAGACCCACAATACATAAAACATTTCAGAAACAGTAAGGAGGCAGGAGTTCTCATTTTGCGGGCACAACTGGCTGCACTACTAAGTGGAGAGACGGAAGCCAGAGAAAATATTAATTTTAATTTAATTAACACAATTACATCCTATTAAGTAGTTACAGTAATAGGATTGTTTTTCTATGTGTTTAATAATTTCTCCCTTCTCTTATGTTCAACATTACAACTTGCAGCAACATTCAAAGAATCTTAAGCAGCTGCAACCAAATCTTTAAAAACCATATTGAGGCCTCTGCTGTAAAGAGATTACATATTTATGTATTTATCACTTTTGAAAATCTTTATTCCATAATCATAGGCTGTATAGCATGCATGCTTTATTTTAAATCTTAAGATGGCTCCTTATTAACCTCCAAAAACTGATTGGAGTCGCCAGATCTTTGTGCAAAAACACCAATACAAATCAAAACACCCAAATCCTAGCTCTGGAAAGTTGGCAGAAATAAGAGCAGGCAGGTCTGTTATGGTACAAATAACAAATTCATTTAACTTGGGTTAATGGTTATATGAAAAATTATGGTTTCAGCCAAGAGAAGAAATAAATAGCCCCAGTACCCAAACAATTTCATACATCTTTCAGAGGATTAATTAGTAGAAGCCAGTTTATGGGTTGTTCACATAGCCTGGAGACTATAACTCCTCAAGGTTATAGAACAGAAAAGTGTGAGCTTCTTTTATTTTGATTTATTTTTTTCATAGTCACCAACCAAAGCTAAAATAAAGTCAGTTCAAGCCAGAGTTGAAACAAGGGTTCAGGTTACTTTAGTCTGATGTTCTCTCTCTCTCTCTCTGCATGTGTGAAATAATAATTACTACCCAACCACTGTTAGGTAATACTTGTACAGACTCAACCAAAATGTCCAGCAATTACTTATAAACATTGGAGTTCTTCTGTGCTTTGCTTCAGACTGGATGATATCAAAAGAGAGACTGGGAGAAAGAGATCCAAAAGGGCAGAAAACTACAACCCAAACAACAACAACAGGAAGCCCTTATAGACACAGGGGCTACATTTAGATCCAGTTTCAGAATCCCAGAAATGACACTACTTAGCTGATTTTTGCTACTGTTGAAAAAGCTAAACAGGATGGTGAATACTAGGTGGGCGACAATCTAATGGGGGAACTTCAAAAAAGCATCTTCAAACCATTCCAGGGGGTTGCTAAGAAAAGAACATGGTCACATCCACAAAGTGATCAGGAGTCAATCTTGACTTAAGGAAGACTTGACTTCACTTATAGAATGGAAATTTCAGATATAACGAATTATGTCCAAGTGATTAACAGATTAACAGATGAAATCAAACGTTGTCTAAACAGTATGATTTTGCAGTGAAAACATACAATGCACAATGTCGTACTTCTGACAAGTACATAACACTCTTTGCCTAAAAGCCTACATTCCCATTTGCAGCATTTATTTATTATTTCAATTTATATAACTGCCCATCTCAAATTATGACTCTGGGCAGCTTTGCATCAATTAAAAACAATATAAAAAACAGGATACAATATCAAGAACATATAAAAAGCTTATAAAACCATACATGAACACCATATAAGGGACTCCACAGTTGAAGTATAAAAACATTCAATCTAACCACTGTGTGGGCTCAGCCATACACCCAGATCCCCAGACCCGGTGGCAAAGCCGCATCTTTAAGGCCAGTAAGGTCAGGGCCAGTCTGATCTTTGGACATACCTCAAAATTGCAGAAGAAAGCAGGTTAAATCATACTGCCAAGTGCCCAGTGATTAATTCATCAGCAGGGACTCAGCTGGCTTCAGCATCCTGTTCCCCCCTCAACCCAGCAAATATCCACTACCTGCTGCAAGGGTGAATTACAGCTATAGTTTTTCAAGTGGAGAAGCACTGGGTGATCCCATCTTATGCCTAGAAAAGTCCCTAAATGGTCTGATTATTTTGGGAGTGCTGGTCAAATAAATAGGAAACACACAAGGTGGGGTATAAATATGCTGGCAATATCCACCTACTTTAACTTCATTGTCCCCTTTCCAGCATCCTTGCTTTTTGCATAGTATGGAGAGCTGATTATTCTAGAGCAATGTTTTTTTAAACTTGGCAACTTTAAATTGTGTGGACTTCAACTCCCAGAATTCCCCAGCCAGCATGCTGTAATTTAAGATTTTCCCTCTCCATTGCATGGGACTCCCTCCAAAGACTGATTTGATTTTTGACTGGAATAATTTGAAGGGTCACTTTTTCTCACCTAAACCCACTCACTCTCTCTAATAGTAATTGGAGTCCTTACTTGGGGATATTGCTTGTCTCTAAAGGCCTTTTCAATAGTGGTCCCCAAGTTTAAATCCCAACTTTGGAAGCTTGCTTATATTAATTTTGCCTGCAGCTACCACTGATGTCTTTTAGTGCTGCTCTTATTCTTAATTTTAGTCCCTTTGTTTCCTAAAATTGCTTTTATTGTACATGTTTGCTTAATGTAAGCCTCCTTGAGCATTCTTGAAACGGAACTTTGGGGCAGAAACTTTCTAAATGATTAAATGTTCAATTTTCTCATTTACAAAATATGGTAATATTTTAGCAAGCACTAATATACCTAGTTTGGTGTGTTTCACAGTCTACAATATATATATACACTATACCTCTTCTCAAATCATTAAAGCAGCTTTGACTTCTTCCAAGTTCACATGAAGTCTTTGGAAGCTGTTCCTGGCTGTATCCACACGTGTGTTTGTATAGCCACTTTCCTTTGCATTTTTCCCAGCACAACAATTTATTTAGCTTAAAAAGAGCATGGCTCTACCTCACTGGAAGTGTTCTTGCTATGATTTTTTTCTGCTGTCGTATCAGTCCCCCCGTAATAAATGCACCTTCCTCCTCAAGCATTAAGTCCCCCGCAATGAAGTCTGACTTTTCCAAAACCAACCGGCTCCTCTCACTCACTCCCTTTTCTCTGAATCCAAAAAAGGACAACAAGGGCAAAGGTCTTGAATTTTGCCTGGTTCCCATGGGCAGTCCTGGGACTCAGAACTTGTTCAGGTTCAGGGATCAAACTATTCTTGATTCTTTTTAAAGCCTGTGCGTATCTGGCAGCTAGTCATCTTAACCGTTTGGTGCATCTGTTTGAGGAAATCCATAGACTCATTTGTAATGAAGTCAAGATGTTAGAACTGGCAATTCTGGTAGGTACTAGTGAAACCAGAACAAATAACTTTATACACAGATTCATTAAAAAAAACCTGAATTGTTAAGAGGGAAAACTCTCCTGGGTTCTGCTTTGAATATGAGTAGAGGATAGTAAGGTGGCTGGCAATTCCCAAGTGCTTAAAGTACTTGGAGACTTCACATATATGTAGGGAGGTCTATTAGAGGTGTGCATCCTTCAAACGTGAACTTGCATAAATGCAGTACCTCTCTGCTCCTTAATAAAGCAGCTGGTCTTTTTTTTTTTTTTTTTTAGATTTTCACAGGAACCTGAAAAGAAGGGGCTGCTTGTTACGAAACCCACCCATTAAAATTAGTGAAATTTTTAAAGCAGCATCACCCTTCTTTTTAGGATTACATGGGAAAAAGTCAAGCTGTATTAATGAGCATTAGAGAGGTGCTGAGGTTGGGTAAGGTCACAAGCACTTCATCTGGATAATTTGCAAAGTGTACTCAGACTTATGGACCCAAGGAGCTCTCTCAACCCCATACAGCAGTGTTTCTCAACCTTGGGGGTTGAAGTCCACACACATCTTAAAGTTGCCAAGGTTGAGAAACATTGCCATACATTTTCCGCCTTTTTAATGTTTGCCTCCCAAATCCATTATACTGACTTTTCCTTTCCGGGTGCTGATTAATCAACCTTTCCTCATTTGCATATATAGTATAGCATGTCCAACTTAATATAACTGAAAGTGACATTACATGCTTTAGATAGCTTAACTCTTTTATAAAAGTAACATAAAATAAACCCCCAGTTTTTAATCCAGTTAAGATCTAGCTATGGTCTATTGGAAATCAGTGGACTATATTATAAATTAAGGGAGTTCCTGGACCACTATACAAATATATACTCTTACATCAAGATGTTAAGCATTTTCAAAGCTATTATAAGTGAGATTTAACAGACCTGTCTTGTGAATGGTTTATAGGATAGAATAACTTGTGATGAGATACATACACATAAAAAATATGTAAGTATGCAAATTTTAGAGGCAGGCATTTTGAACATTTTTTTCAGTCTTCTCTTAGTAACTAATAACAAAACGTGTGTGCATAGGTGTGCATTTATTTAAATTTCTTCTCTGTATTGATTTAGTTCCTCTCAATCAGAAGTGTGCATAAGGAGACAGAGTTCAGTCTCCAAACTTAACCAAACAGCTCTCTTGATAGGATCATGTGTTTGGTGGCTAGCATTAAACTGTGGGAGATCTGGGTTAAAACCCTTGCAGCCATAAAATAACTCTGGGCTATTCTGAAGGAAAGTGGGATGACATTGCTGCGTGTTTCTTGGAAGAATAGCAGCATAAATATTTGGGTTTCTTGAACGGAAGGGAACAATACTTGCAATAGATAGTAGCAAAAAAGGAAGTGTATGAGGCCTGGACCTGAAAGAACTAGGGAGGTTACAGCCACCATCTTATATATAGGGATAGTGTTTTAGAGGTGTGAAGTTCTACTAAATATTATGGGTTGGATTCAGACTTAGCTATCCTTGAATTACACCCAATGAAGTCAGTAAAGTAGTAAGTCTGATTCCAACCCAAAATACATTTCTTCTTCTTGCTAGGAAGTTCATATGCTTCCTTTGCTTCAGGAATGTTGCACCGAACTTTTTAGAAACTCAGATGATCCCACTAGCAACCAGCCCTGGTAATAAGGAAGGGGTTAGAGTCTTTTCTTAAAATTAGACAGAGCAGCAGAGTGAATTAAACTTGAGCCTTAGCACTATTGCCAGCTCTATAAAGAATTAATGCTTTATTCAGCTTACATAGTTCACTTGGGATATTTCCTAATTGATTGGAGTGAAGGTCTGCAAGGCTTTTGCTGCTCAACATTTCACCTATTCCAAGATTTTAAAATACTACGCATTTCTGTCTTCTGGTGTCCTGCACCTTCCCTGTATTTTGATATAGCAACTTCCCCTTCTGGTTACCAGTGAGTCACTAAATGGAGTAGTCACTATGAGTTGTATTAGGTGCTGTATTCTTAAATATTTATGTGAATGGGAGCTAAACACCAACCTTGGCTTGGTTCTCAATTAGAAGGCTTCCTAACTACAGACCTTCCATTGCAGTGTTACACACAACGTCCTGCTTTAAAAATATTCCAAGTGGTGCTAAGTAATAAATGAGAAAGTGGCATGCATTGGCACTTCAATGCTTCAGAGGCTTTTATAAGATTTATGTTTCTCAATGATAGCTTAATGCCGTCCATGCTAAAGCCCTGACATCAGGCCCTGGCAATTGTTGGTAGGCATGGAAAACATTCCTGACTGAAATCCAGGAGACTTGTTGATTTCAAGATTTATTGATTAAAAAGGTTTGTTGAAGGGAAGAAAGGAACCATGTTATGGAACTTCGGATGGTGGGGATGGTAATTGCTAGGTTCATAACTGCTGCAAAGAAGTTTGGAAGTCACTTGTCTCTTTTTCTTCGTTTCTATTATCTTTCACTTTTCCTTTCACCTTTTTATATTTTCTTTCCTTTCCTACTTTTCCTTTTATATTTCTGTAGTTTTCTAAATCTATGTAAAATCTTCTTTTAATAAAAATTATTTAAAAAAAAATTAAATCCAGGAGTCTTGGCCTCAGTCAGAGTAGCCTACGAGGGCTGTGCAAAGCGTCAGTGGGTGATTTTGTTTAAGGGTGATTTGATCAAATTATTCCACTGACCCAATAAATCTACCCAGTGGCACAGTGTGACACTTGTCCTGACCTGTTAAGCTGTTTTATTTCCCTGTTTCTCTGCCTTTCCAGGGGTCTCCTGCCCTTTTACAGCACCTGGACAGAAGCCACTTGCCTCTGAGTGAAGTGATCTACCATGAGTTGAAATGCTTCGCTCAAGCATTGAGGCAGATCAGGTTGCCTCTGACATTTCACTTTCGGCAGATGAGAGTTGAGGTAGAGCTCATCTGCTTTGCATAAATCTGTCAACAAGACAAAATTCAGTGGACCATAGATCAATATGTGATTTGGGAGAGAGGCCTTGAAATGGTAGGCTTCTTTTTAACTTTTTTTTGCAGACTTCGACAACAGTTTGTGAATCAGCTTGAGGGCCTGAAGGTTTTTCTTTTAAAGGCTACTAGACTGGACTAAGGTGAGCAACTCATGATAATGGTACTTGTAAGCTGCTATTTGCGACCCCTAAAGCCCCCAGGCACATTTTGGCATTAACTGCCCTGAAACTGTGCTGCAATTTGAGGGAAGTAAATAAGTCTTATGTGAAAGCTTAACACATATGACCCAGAAGCTCTTTCCACTGCCTATAAACATCTCCCCCAAAGGCCTTCCTGCATCCCTTGTGACGTTTGGACATCACTGCCTGTGAGACACAGCGTGGAGGCAGGGAAAGGAATGGAAGAGAAGAGAAGTCAACAACCAAGAGACAAGACTAGTAAGTTGGTGACTTATCTGATCAGAGCATTTTAGCCCAGGTAACAAGAAACCTGGGCAGAAGTATTTCAGATCATTCAAAGAAAGTCTGTCTTAATGAACTCACTATAGCTGAAGCTGGGAAAGGCTTCCAGTGCTTTCCAAGGTTCTTAGAAGTTCTTGATCTTCCTTGATCTTGCCAAGCTGTGTGGGGCTTGAAGCTGTTTTTCTCAAATTAGTCCTCAGTCTTTCCCTACAAATTAATTAATTAATGAAAAGCTGCATCCCCAGACTATGAAAATGTTCTCTATGCCTGAGGATAAACAAACATTGTAAGTGTTACACAATATTAGGCATTAATGTTTATGTAAGGGAATAGATATCTGAGCTTGAAGAATGTTTGCTTTCTGAGGCTAATGATCACAGTATTGTTCTTTCTGTTTTAATAGTTATATCTCACATTTTCACTGCATTTTAATTAGTTGAAAGTTGGTTCCCTCCTCCCTACTGATTAATGGATGAGATGAGCAGTTGGATCTTATTTCAATGCTGTCAGTTTGTCCACTATTCTCTTGGCATTTTGAATACCTGATAAGATGCATCTCTTTCAGCAATCTTTTAATTGTTAATTTTGGCATTAATTTTAATTAAGTTCTATACTTTTTAGGTATAGAAAGGTGGGATATAAATTGAATGTATAAATTGAATTAATAAATAATAATCACTAATGTCCACCACACTTGAGGATAGGATGTGAAATGCCCAGGGCTGTCCTCTGCTGCCTTGTAGCTGCTCCTGCTCCATCATTTCATAGCCGCTCCTTCTGCTTAGGGGCAGGACCACTCTCTATTCACTTGTATTCTTTACTCTGGAACTAGCCTGCAGCAGAAGGCATGGAGTTGTTTTTGTATTTATAACAACGCAACTTCTTCAGGTCAAGATTAAAGATCTGCCCCCTTACTGGAAAAAGGAATTTGACTTGGATGCTGCTGCTGTTTCATTGAGAGCTTCACTTTAATCTTTTGAATGGTTCCATTTAGGAAATTGTAAGCCAAGTCACCAACGTAGGAGGGTGGGTGTGGACAAGGATGTTAGCAGAACAAAGCCAGCCAACAGACTTGTGCAATTGTATCTAAGAATAGAGCTACCTGCGTCATGTAAACATGTGGTGTGTATTTCTAGCACTTCTTGGTACAGAAATCAAAGTGAGGAAACTTGGTCACCATCAAACACATTAAACCAAAGAGTAAAACCGATTCCAAGAATTTGCATCCCAAGTGCTGGGAACTGAAGTCAATGTCTTAGGTGGTGGGATGAGAAGTGCTAGACAGACCTACTCCACTAAAAACAGAGCTGCTCCCTGCCACATAGCAAGGCAAATTATCGGGGGAAGAGGCAGATCTGTAATCAGGATATTTTGGGAAGTGTTTAAAACAGAGCTGGTGAAATAAATGTCTACACAGATTTCAGAAATGCAAGCTCCAAACACAGGATAGAGAGGCAGAATGCTAATTATAACTCCATTTGGTAAGTTAGCCACAATACTAACTTGTAAAAATATATTCTAGAGATGTGCTCAGTGTTGCCTCCATGCATGCTTAGTATTCCTAAGGAGCATCTATACATAGCATTTTATGGACCATATGTTCTCATGTAATGTATGACATTTATGCAAGATCTTTAGTTTGTATTAGTTGGAAATCTAATCATGTAGCTGACTTTGTAACTAGATGGCACAATTTACGACTGTTATATTGTCTCCAGAAAATAGCTGCATTTACACACAGTGCTTAACCATGATCTTTGCAAAGAATGCCTTTAGTACTTCTCTTCTATTGCTTGATTAGGAATGCAGAAAGGCAATATATGGATATACCTTTATTTTGTATTTATTTATATATCAAATCTGTCACTGCCCATCTTGTTAAAAGGTGACCCTGGGCAGTTTACAGAAAGGATAAAATCAATTAAAATGCAATATAAAAGAAGTCTTAAATAATAAATAGATTCTAAGAATTGGTGGAATTGGCATGTAGCTCAGGGAGTGTCATCAGGGTGCCAGCCACCCCCAGGATTGACCAGAGCTCCCATCGCCCCATGCAAGCTAGGAGAGCCAGGTCTTTAATCCTTTCCGGAAAGCCGGAAGAGTCGGGGCCCACCGCACCTCTGGGGGGAGAACATTCCAAAGGGCGGAGGCAACGGCAGAGAAGGCTCTCGTCCTGGGCCCCGCCAATAACCAGTTTCTTCCTAATTTACTTCAGTAGAATTCTGTGACTTGAGCATTCACTATTTTAAATCAACAGTGGTTAGCTAAACAAAACAAGGTGTGCAGTTGGAGGATATCTTTTATAAGAAATACTGTACATATTTTTGGGTAGGTGGCTGACAGGAACACGTTTTGATCAATTATTTTTATTGGTCCCCCTGCCCAAATTAAACTCATAGGTTTCCACAAATCAACCTAAAAGATCACATCACCTGAAACTAATTTATGTACATGAATCCTATATGGATTGGAAACTTATCATCTAGTCAACAAATCTAGTAAGCTGAAATATTTGGTTGCATGGCTTTCTGGAATATCTGGCAAATGATCAGGGGTTGATTGAGTGGGTTCATATGTAACTTGAGTAATTATTCCATAGTGGAATTATCTACCTATTTATAACCTTTTTTTTTTCCTCCACAGGGTTCATAGAATAATCAATAGCATTTTAGAGTATTGCCAAACATAGCTTCAGTCTTCACCAGAAGTGAATTGAGCCCACTGCCTGTTTATCAATATTATCACCGGGGATAGGGGGTGGGGTGGGGTGTCTTTCTCTTGCAACAGATCTGCCCTATTTTTGCAAAACATGCCATTGCAGCTGGAAGAAACCAGAGACTGGCATAATGGAAGTGCCCAGTGACATCATCAACTCATTCTAAATTCACATTCAGAATGGACTGACGGGTAATGCCTTAGACTGCCTTTCAGCCAAAAAGTGATAAAACCTAGATTTATTTAACTTCAGTAACAGTGTTGTATCACATGTAATCAGTTGTACCACAGGATGATGCTGACACATTTTTTGCTTATCAGAGTACATAAATATTATTAAAATGTTCACCTCAAATGTTCATTGTACATTAATGTGAGAGCTGGTTCTTAGATTAGTAAGCAATCAATCAAATTAATGCCTTTTGCCAACAAATAAAACAGAAATAAAGAGGGGGGGAAGAGAGTAAAAATAAACACAAATAAGCATATTCCACACTCCATCATAAACTTTACTAAGGATCCCCTGCCAAAGCCTTGATGCTCGATAACAAAATTTTGCAACATTGTACAGTAGGTTGCATAAGAAACTTTATCAGTGAGCAGAAAATCAACATAGAAATGGATTGTCCAGGGATTTCTAGCTTAATAAGAAGTTCTGGAACAATTCACAGATACAACCTATCCCTCCTTCACAAAAGAGACAGGCTTCTTCCCCTGACAGAGAAAGGACAAGAAAGAGAAAGAGAACCTTCCTGCTCTGATTTGCCTCTGTATAGGTTCCTCATTTGAAAACAGAGTCCTTGCCAGAATTCTTGGGTTCTTATTTCAACCCTCTTCTAAATAAATCTTACCAATCAGAACTCAGCAAAGCTTGTTCTTGGGATTAACTGCTTCCAGAAGTCTGACAAATGACCAGAAAAACAGGCAAATTACAGGCCGTTAGTCTGATGTGATTAGTCTGACATTTGGCTAGACTGATGAAAATTCATTCATCGTATATAAATGGTAAAAGAGTTATGAGTCTTTTTTGAGTCCAGTTCTATGTGAAATTGTCTTAGTTGTAGTGCTTTGTTTTTATTGAAATAATCTTTAGCTTAGATATGGCAAGATGGTACATTTTAAAATGCAGCTGAAACTGGTAGCTCCTATGATTTATTATTTTTTTAATGCAACTACTATGTCTCTTGTCAACTTCCCTGGACAAGACTACGGCCTTGTACAAGAGAGGAAAGAGGAAGAATGGGATGTCTTGGGAAAAAAAGCCAGCTGCCTGCTATGGCCTTGGAATATCTAAAGTTATGGGCATTTTTAGCAGAATAGGATCTGGCAACCCCCTTTCACCAAACCTTTATTAAAACTTGGTCTCTATGAAACAATATTTCCAATACATAAACTCTTCCTCAGGCTCTCATGGCCTAAACTGCTGCTGTTGTAGGAAAAACTAAGAAGAGATGTTTCTAGACAGCTTTGGTTATCTAGTTCTTTTGACTTGAATAGAAGCAATTTGATTTCTACCAGCCTTTCCAAATATCCTCTTTAAAGAATGTTTCTCCTCACGGGACCCATTTTGCTGATTGTTAAAAGACTGGATCTCATAGGCTCTAACAGTTACCAAGTCTGAGAAATTCAGCCATGGGAGGGCGGTGTTTAGCCACTGGAGGTCTTTTTCTTAAATGGGGTCTGAAGAGTAGATTTCAATTTTGCCAGTTGCTAAAGACACTTTCTATAGCAAGTCAGACAGTAGATTCCATTCTGTGAAATGGTTCTTGCCTTCTGTATCTTTCTCAGATTGAATGTCACTAGAGCAAGTTGCTCCAGCATTATTTACTCTTCATGCTTAGGAGAAGATCCAGTCTTTGGCCTCCAGAAACACTCAGTATGGACAATCTGGATCTTTTCCTCCAGGTTCTGAAGCTAATTAAATAAAGCAGCAGGGATAGGTGAGGGCTTGCTCTACCATGGCAAGAGCAGAACATGGGTGTGTGTGTGAGACTCTTAACAGCAAAGGGGAGATGGAATGGAAGTCTGCACTCTTCTGAGCCTTAGTTCTCTTTACTTCAACTTTTGTAAACTTGGAGCTGGCCAGAGTTAGCTGAGAGTTGTTGAAGTTACAATCCTAACATATTTGGAGGTTACTAGATTGTGGAAGCTACTTTAGTTACTTGCCTTGGACATTTTCTTATCTATTCTTTACAAACTTCTGATACCAGAGCTAGGTACAGAGTTTTTGAACACAGAAGTGAAGGCTGATATAATGTGCATGTGTAGGAGAGGGAAAGATCAGGATCCATCTCACACTTGCTCCTTCTAGTTTTAAAGGAAACTCAATTCCCTCCTCTAATTAATGTTTATGTATAGAAGAATAGACTGATACAATATTATGGAAAACCCATTGTTTTCTGTTTCCAACTGGAAAGTGGGCTTCAAAACCTCTTCTCTTCTCTTCTCTTCTCTTCTCTTCTCTTCTCTTCTCTTCTCTTCTCTTCTCTTCTCTTCTCTTCTCTTCTCTTCTCTTCTCTTCTCTTCTCTTCTCTTCCCTTCCCTTCCCTTCCCTTCCCTTCCCTTCTTCTACATTTTTCTGATTTGTTTGCAGATCTTGGCCTAGCCAGTTTATAATTTGTTTTGATCTTTGTACTTCCCACTAGAATGATGTGGTATAGTTCAAAATAGCAGATCAGTAAAACACAATAATAGATGTTTGGTAGACTCAGTTTCAGAGGTGTTTTTGTAAGGAGAAGGTAGCAAATAAATATTGAGGAAACGGCAACAGGAAAAGCCAAGTCAGCTTGTCTTGTGTTCTTAAGGTGAAATTGTTTCACAGGGAAGTGTGACCCTTCCCATATGGCTTTTCCCAGACGTCAAAGCTGCTGAGAACATTTCAATACCAAGGCATTTTAATGATGATCCCTTAGGGCCAACAGTCCCATAATTCTCTTCTAACAAGTGCACGGGAACATAATGTTCTTCTCCGTCTACATGTGAGCAGAAGGCGGGGGTGGGGGGGAGATAACCTTGGCCCTGTGGGAAAACATTACTTTTCTAGGATATGGCATTCAAACAATGCCTGATCATGGAAGCGTAGTTTCAAAGATGCTGTCTGCGTGGAATGTCCCCTCTGTGCAACTTCACTCTTTCTACCCTTTATTTGTTGTGGCAAACTCTAAGGCGATGTATGAAGGAAGTAATTTGAGGACTGGAAATAAATGAATATATGTTTCAGCTGAGAGGTCTAAGTAAAGTTAAGAAAGAATCTAATTCAACTTAATTCATACCCTTAATTCACATCAGGGTAATCTTGACTGCAACTTTAATACTAGCGGCAGCCACTGGAATGCTCATAAAGACAACACTAGCAGATAAGGCAGAAACAAATCAAACAGCAGCTTCATTAATCCATCACGGAAGGAACTTCCTGCTAAAAACAGGTGAAAATCTTCCAGTGGCTCATCTTTCAGAAAATAATTGGTAGGTATCAGGATGGTGAAGTGAACATATATCAGTCAAAGTTTTTGTAAAAATAACATTGGCAGAAAATGATAAAATATTTTCAAATAAATAAATGCTGTCTGGTCCTCATTTTTTTCCTGTCCATCCCCAGAAAGTTGCCCATCTTTTTAAATATTCATCTGAAATGGCATTCCTCCTTTTAGTGACAAATTAAACAAGCAAATAGATATGGTTATGGAGTCAGAGATATCAAGTTGATATGCATGGTAAACATATAACTATTTTTTTATCATTCATTTATTATTTAATTCAATGTTGATGCTGCCTGGCTCCAACTGACTCTGGGCAGCTCGCAACATTTACTTATTATGGGTTCTACCCAAAAGTGCTGGGAATGGCATTTTGCTCTTATTTTAACTAGATTTATAGCTCACTTTTCCAACTAAAGAAAGGTTATACTTCAAGTAACAATAAAGAAAAATAACATTTATTATTATTATTCTTTTACTGGGGCGAATATGTTGCACCAATCCCTCAGGACTCTGAATGGCTTACATTCCCTTTTACAGTAAAAGGATTAAAACACAACACCAGAATAATAAAAGGAAGCAATAATACAAAAGAATAACAACAATAATTACTAATGAAGAAACTGAAGGTGCCCTCCCCGCCCCCCCCCCATCCAACCACTGGATGGACTAGTTTCTTCTAAATCCCCTCCTAGGGCTTTCTTAAGTTAACAGGCTTTCACAGCTCTCAGGGTGAAACAGGGTGGGGGCTAGCCTGATCTCAGGTTATAGGCTAATCCAGAAAAATGGAGTAGCAACCATATATTTAACTCCTGGGGTCCTGTAGGTGACAGTCCAAAAGGGAAAGGACCTACCCTGCTTGATCTTATTGGATGCAGAGCAAAGGAACTAAAACCAGAATGAACATAATAGTTACACATATACAACTTTAAACAACAGTAATGACATATTAAAGAATATTATTAAGCAAGCTGAAAGGCTAAATCGAAATGGTAAATTTCAAGTTACTTGGAAAGAGATAATGTTGCAGTGCAGTAAGTCACCAATGATTTCCTTCCAAAAGACCAAATGCATGTCCTTTTTGCAACTCCAAGAGATGGAGGATGTGGAATAGTAATTTCTGAGGCATGGTTACAGGACTTGTTTTCTTATAATGAATTAGAGGTATGAAGGGGTAATAAAGAGATCTTGGCATGTAGCACATATTTTCCTCTCCCCAGCATGCCTTGGGAATAGCTAGAATGCTTAAGCAAAAGCCATCTCTCTTGACTGGGACAAGCTATCATCTGACTGAAGAGTGCAGCAAATTTCATTGTAACTTCTTAACAGAGATATTTTAGAATGCTTTTTACCTTCTTTGACTATGGCAGCAGTTTTGAGAGGATTTTGTTGGAGAGTTTCACATCACAAAGCTTCTCATTTAATCCAACTCTCCAATCAGTGAAGGAGCTGTTGCAACCATCCTCAACCCATAATTTTGCCCAGCAAAGGAGAGCTTATGGTCTTTCAAGGCTTTGTGTCCCACTGATGAAGTGCTCTCACAATTAGGAAATTTATTGCTCTTTTTAGCTGAAATCTGCTTCCTTGAAGGGAGCACATTAATAAAAATCAGACAGCAGCACAGGAATCATAAAACAATATGTGGAAACCTGCTTAACATATTCAACTGGCAGCTGTCAAGGACTGCTCTTGCTCTGTTCATGTCAACCACAGAGCAAGACACTTCCCATTTTCCTGCCTGCTAATGATGGAATTAGGCTCTACCTCAGGTGGGCAATTTGTGGCCCTCCAAATGTTGCTGAAGTCTCACTCCCAGCAACTTAGTTTGCATGACCAATGACAAGAATTGCTGGAAGCTGTTGTAAGCCAGAAAGCCCAGGTTGCTCACCACTGCAACCAAAGTCCTTGTTTTAGTAAGTGCTACAAATTTATAGCATCCCATTGGTATATTCATTGTTTTATGGGGGGAAATTGCAGGTAAAAGAAAGAGCCTGGGATAGAGTGGTGGATAAGCATGTCATCAGCTATGGTAATTTGAATATATATTCCATACTGGGACTTCTGTAATCTTTTTGAGAATATACTTGAAAAATGGAAATACTAGAAATGTCAGCTAAGGAAAAAAAGAAGAAAGACAGAAAGACAGAAATAAAGAGTAGTTATTTTCCAGGCCTTTAATAGCCTTTGTTGCATTGGAACTGTTTTTCTTTCAAATAAATGTTTTTTCTCTGTTCTGAGAAGAAAGAGAAGTCTTGGATGAAGGGGCACCATGACCTTCACAAACAAAAAGGGAAAATACAATAAAGCAGAAGTTCCATTAGGAACAGAATGGAACATTTAAAACTTTGCATAGTGGTTGAGTGCCTTGGTTTAATTTTTGTGTGGTTGTTGAGTAGCATTTAAAACCCTAATACTGCAATCTTGTATCTCTACAAATTCTGCACAGCAAACCGTTTCACCCTTTCTCTATGACATTCGGAGTGGAGAGGGATTTCCTTTTCCATATTGGCAATATCCAGGTTTGGAAGTCAGGGGTACTTCTTTGCAACCTGAAAATATTATATAAGCACAGTTGCTTTTCATTGTCCATTATATGTGATCCCTGTGGGGAAGCATGATTATTTAATTATTTAAATAATTCCTTTCACCCCAGTTTTTCTTTTTCCAACAAAATTCAAAATTCAATAGTTACTGAACATGCTCACATCTAATTCAGATGATTTTATGGCTCTCTCTCTTTATTGGCTTCTTTGTTCTGCAGCAAAATTGGAACAAAGAAATGTTCCTTTTCCTGATTCTCTGCTCAAAATGATTCTCTCCATTTCTTCAAGAGGTGGAAATCCTAGGGGGGCTTTTATGGCACACTGTATAAGCATAACCAGTGAAACCTGTCTTAGCTTAGAAATATATGGGCAGTGTGATGAAAACTGACCTATTCTACATATGGCCCCCCACCCCCAATCAAGAACTGGCCATTCTTTGAGTATTTTGCAGTTAGCTGGCTAGATTGTGTCCTTATTATACCAACAGCAACTGTCTGCATATCTCTAGAGCTTTCCACTGGGGCTGGTCCTCCTCCCACAGCTCATACTAACAGCTCACCTCTTTGCTTTCTGTATAATAGAAAATGGAAAATGTTACTACTTTTCTAACATTTAAAATGTTACTAACGTTCAAATGGTTACTACAGAGCATATTGTAATTCAGGTGTCTGAGTAATACAGCAAGAACTCTCATGTTTGCTCTCCCTGCAAATGATTACATTTTTTTGAATCTCAAGAAGACATCTGAGATTCATTTCCTGGTAAGGGATGAAGATGCTACAGACCACGTTCCTCCCCTCAACATATGAACTTGCTACAAATCTTCTGCTGTTGAGTGTCACTGGCATAAACATATGTTGCATCTAGGGCAAGAATGTAATTATGTGCAGCAGGCTCTGGGTGACATAGGAGAGACGTTCCTTGCCATGTAAGGAATGTACAACTTTGATACAAGGGAGCTCATTTGACAACACAAAACAAAGAGTTCCAAGAATGATCTAGCAATGAGTATAAAAAAGTGCTCTAGGAAAGAGCTGGCAAAGAGTTTTCTCATGCAACAAAACTGATAACTATAAGTAAAACAAACATAAGTAAACCTTATCCTATTATTTGCTTCTTATTGGTGTGATGAAGCAGTCAACCCACACTAGATGTTACACTGAGCTGGCGAATGAAAATAAATTGGGATTGCTGATAAACACATATTCTTCATGGACACAAATGACACAAACCTATTTTGTGAGAATTATAAGAGAATTAGGCATATAGAGAATTATATGCCAATTGTTCCCCGCTCCCCGCCCCCGGTTTGGTAGTCATATCTTCCAGCAGTAATGTGTCAAATGCGAACAAATTATCATTCTATAGGATTTGTCATGCTGTATGCTTAATGGTGCCACAATATTTTTGGCAAAGGATCATATTTATCCTTTGAGTGGAGGCCCATGGGGCAGATCACTATCCCACTCACTCCAAACATTTAAGAAATCTTTAAAATAACAACAAATTAGAAAATCACTGCATAGCATAGAGTACTTTGTATTCTTTTAAGTTGCTTGTTGTACTTCCTATACCTTAAAGGTAACTGCTGCTATCGAATAACTATCAAGTTGCTCTCAAAAAACAGAAGTCAGCCAATCTCTATCTTTCCTTGCTCCTCTGTCATTCTTTCTGAAGGCAGGTTGTAGTAATTCACTCTTGGTAAATGGAATAAACACTATTTTGCTCCAGTCAAACAAACAAGATGGCATAGTAATTCCTAGTAAGCTAAGAAACTCAAGTGGGGTAGACTCCTTCATAGAATCACAAATTTTGTACTGGGCAGATGCCATCTGACCCTCCGTCACAGTGATCCTAAGATGAAAATTTAATTTAGGGAATGGTCCAAGGTCAAGGACTAACAGCCTAAGGTCCTTTTTCATAAACTCTGATCTACAAACACACTTAATCTTGCAAACCCACACATCACATAAAAGCATACCCATACAACAAAACAAACAAGCAGGCTTACACATATTACCTGAGAGTAAATACAACATTCTTCATCATGATCTCAGCCCATGTTGATGAAGAGTCTTAAATCTCCCCCCACTGCCCTTCCTCAAGAGTCTTAGATTGGTATGACAGGCCTCTCCTCTCCTCATGGCCCAGCTGATCCATGCCAAGAACGCTAAGAGGGTCCTGATAGGTGTGCTGTGCTGGCTGCTTCCAGCATGATCAGCTTTGCACTGTAGGAGGAAGGCATGAAATGGATTCATTGTAATGAATTATCTTTATCTTAAGATAGAACCCCAAAGTGCTAAACATTTTAACAGTTCATAAGATCAAAGGTTAAATCCCACCTAAAATATGTATTTTCTCTGTGGAGCTACCTACTCGGAATTTCCTTGGCATGCTTCACAACTTTTCATAGGCTTCCCAACTTTATTCCCTGCTTCATATATCAAGTCAGGTCTAAGTCACTCCCCAGTTACTTAGTGTTACTGTACCATTCTTTCTCTCTTAGCAAAAATAAACAAGTTTTCTCTTCTAAATCACAGTTGAATTGCATTATAAGGGAGTTTATAACTACATGGTTAAGGTATGAAAAATCAAAATTCCATAGACATAGCCTTGTCTGCTTTTATGAGCAACACAAGCACAGAAGTCTCATGAGGATGCTCTGAACCAAATGTCCAGCAAACTAGGCCTGCAGGAAACAAGGGGGAAAAAAGAAGAGATCAGTGTAAGATACTGATCATCTAAAGAAAAAGAAAAAGAAACCCACATCAGTCACATATTTATCAGGAGGCAAGAAAGGGAAAGGAATTAAAAGAAGATTGCCAAACAAGATTGTGTTATTTATGCAAAATGCAGTCTCCAACAATAACTTGCTTAGTTTTTTGATATGGCAAATGTATTGCTCTTCTTGATCCCAGCCTGTGAGTTGTGGCTACTTCTGACTCCAGATTCCATTTTACAGGGGTCAAGGTTAGGTGAGTTGACTGCATTTGATAGGTCTAGCCTGGAAATGGAAACTCCTTCAGTTGAAATATTAGAAAATGTTTTCAGATGAGAAATATTTGTTAACATAACTTAATGTAGCTGGGGGAAATCAGTCATAAGATCACTACCTAATTCGGTTAAGATAATTATAATAAGGTTCCTTTAAGGAGTGTGTCATTGGAGTAGTACTCATCTCAGGTGAGAAAGGGTGGAACGGAATGTAGCCAGGACGGCGGAGATTGGCTAGCCTGAATATAATAGTAGGCTGCTCCATGGGCACTGTTGTTGGGGGATGATTGGAGAAGAATTACTGTTTAACTGCTGCTACATTGGACTGATTTGTAAGTGTTTTGTTTGACCTTGGAATGTCAAATGACCTATTGCCTATGGCCTATACTTGCTCATTGTAATACAAGTCTATTAAACTAAAGCTGTATTGACTTGTTATTTACATATTGCATATCTACTGGTTTCTAAGTAGATATTATGTCTAAGCCTATCCCTTGATAAATTCTTTCAGTTGCAATAATGCAAGGAGAGAGTTTGGAAGTTGGCTCTAGATTCAGTATTGTGTGATGATAGAGATAGATGATTATAGAGAGATAGAGATTAGATAGATAGATAGATAGATAGATAGATAGATAGATAGATAGATAGCTATATAGATAGATACAGACATTGACAGATATTTAAAGAAGTTCTTGGAACCTCTGGTTTAGTGAAGCTGGAGGGAATGTGAACAAAGCTGTCAGTGATGAGGCACACAGCACAGATCCTTGTCTCCACTGCACTCAAGTTGAATACATTACAAAGCCGAACACGCACTGAATCCAGCTTCACTTAATATATACAGTATAGCATTTGTGTTGCAGGATCTGATTTATTTTGGCATAGAATCCATGTCTCCTTGGCACAGCATACACATCCAACTTTGGTTATGTCCTTAGCTGAGTCATATCCTGTACCATTCATATTTGAAATAGTGATTACATCATTAGCATTTTTATATAACTAGTAGTATGCTTTCTAGAAGGGGGTTATATATACTTTCACACTGGCAGCAGCTATGGGAACCAAAGTGTTAAGTATAGAAGTTCTAGAAACCAAGCTATGCTGAAAATAAAAAGAAGCTGTATAGGAAGGAAGGAAGGAAGGAAGGAAGGAAGGAAGGAAGGAAGGAAGGAAGGAAGGAAGGAAGGAAGGAAGGAAGGAAGGAAGATCAGGCAATATCCTTACTAGAACTAAATAAAATATTACAAAAATAATGAGAATATATCCAAAACTCATGATTAAATGAGTTAAAGTGTGAGTGAGGTATGGGAAAAGAATAAAAGTTGGCTTGATTTAGATGTCTTCATTTAGTCAAAGTATGAGGAAGCATGGAAGATGATACCAGACTAAATTAAATTATACTAGTCTCTAGTCCTGGGCAGTTTCTGACCGGGCTTCAGCTGCCTCTCAGCATTGCTGAGGCCTTGGATCATACCATAGTTTCCCCTCCAATTTTTAAAAATATGAACTCTAGCTGTTAGATGAATTTGGTTCCCTGTGTAGGTTCCTTGGTAAGTATAAAACAGATAAATTATGCACTATCTTCATAGTAAGAACAAAAAAGTAACTAATATCAAAAAAGGTATGAAAGTCTTAGCAACCCTTTATCAGTAAATATTTGTTACACTTAAAAATTCCAAATAAATTTTATTTGCATAAATGTGTTTTTCTTAAAAACATAGTATGCATTTACAGATTGCAGTAGCAGGAAAACATTTTCTCAAATACACTGGGCATTTTTTCAATAAATATTTCTGACTCAGGCCTCCTGCGGGATTCGTCTCTCTCTTTATTTTTGCAAACCCAAGAAGCAACTGTGGATTTAAATTGCCACATTTATTCAAAGCCAGTCCGCAAAGGGAGATGGGATGCTGGATGCTATTCCACGTTAACAGTTCTGGTATGGGGAAAAGAATCCAGAACTTAACTTCTAGGAATGATCCTGAATGTTTATTGGCTTTCTACATAGATGAACACTCATCTGTGTATTTAATTTGCAGGTTTTCTAGCTGGAATCCCTATACTCGCATTGTACTAAAAAGTACCATTTTGATCCTCATGACTGTGGGCTAGACAGTGTAAAGGCCAAGCACTGTAGAAGGCACAAAAAAGATTATATGTCAAGCCCAATCATTTCAAGGTCATCTGAGAACTCTGGCATACATATTTAAGCAATGAAAAAATATGGTAGCCACTACCTGGACATTTCATGTATTAGGCCACTCACCCATCAACAAAAACAAGGACAGATTTGCACATGTTAATTTACATTTGTAAATGCACAACACAAAATAATATACAAGTAGTCCTTGCTTAGCAATTACAATTAGGACCAGAAACTCTGTCGCTAAGTGCCATGGTCACTAAGTGGAAAATCACGTGACCACAATGGGCTTACGACCTGACTTCCCTTTTGGTTATTAAGCGAAACATCACATGACTGCAACGTATGATTTTACTTCTTCCTTCTCTATTAACTCTGCTTATCGCAAGTCAGTTGTGAAGCATACAAATGACGATCACATGACTGCAGGACGTTGTGACATTCATAAATGCACTCCAGTTGCAAAGTGCCAGAATGGTGATCATGTGACTGTGGGACACTGCAACAGTCATAAATGTGAGGATTGATCAAAAAGCTATTTTTTTTACACTGTCATAACTTTGAACGGCCACTAAACAAGGTAGTTGATAAGCGAGGACTACCTGTACAGTACATCTGACCATTGTGGAGGAAATTGGGGACGGATGAACTGCGTGGCTACTTGGTCTGTCATCCAGGTATTGACTGCTGATGCACCATTTGAAGATCCTGTTCTATTTCCTTGATTGTAATCTTGAAACAGGACTTGAACAGGATAAAATTTCAAACAGTAAAGTCTATTTAATCTACTATCCTCCTTCTGGCCTGTGATGTTGAACTGAATTAGGGGTCTGCAAGGCCTTTTCTTTCTGGCAACTAACCATGACACAAACAAGCCCCCCTTTTCTGCTGTGTCTTCACGACGTTGCCTTTATCTGATCTCCATCCACACTAGAGGCAGCCTTAAGCTGTCTGTTCCTGTGTTTGCCTTCTTATCACAATACATTTTTTTTTTTTTTTTGGCCATTGATATAATCTGACATGCCTTAGGTGGAGGTGGGATCAGCCAGCTCCTATTGGGCTATTGAGGCTGGTGTGGGCATGTCCCTTCCCTCTGACTGCTGTCCTGTAGGATCATTCCGGCTTAAGCGTCAGAGAGTCTGGATCTCTCCTTGTACCAATCTCTGAGCTGATCCCTGGCTTTGAAGGAGGTATCAGTTCAATGGGATGCTGCTAATTTGTTAACAAGGGTGCCAGTGTCCACAGAAAGTCATAATCATTCTGATGAAAGCAGTGTAGCGATGTTGCAATGCAAGCTTCACCCCTTTTGATAGGGCTTGTATCATAACACCATGTTGCTTATGATGCCATTCTGACCCCTTGCCCCCCATGGATGCTGCAGAACAAGGGGCTTGCTCCATTCTCTCAAATGCTCTACAACCAAGCTACTGATTCTCCAGTCACAGATAGTGAGTGGGTGTCAGCCCTTTGAGGTTGTCCAGACCAGGAAACCAAAGTTATGACTGCTAATACAACTTTTATGACAAGGTTATAGTAACAGAATCTTGCAAGTCTGAATGAGCCTCTCCCCTCCCTGCCTTTATGCTCAAGACTGCTAGGAAGGATCAATCTGAGATACTTTCTCAAATTAAATCCCTGCTGTGGAGTCAGAGTTCTCTTATCTGACTATTGTTTTGGTTGTGGCTCTTCTTCCTGTTCCTCCAGGTTATTTTCACAGCCCATTACAAGGGGTGGGGGACAAGAAACATTTTTTCTTGCCAGTCCTGGGGAAAAAAAAAATCCTGCAGTTACTCTAGAACCAATTTGGTCAAGACAGGTAAGGATAATTAATGCCATCAAGTAACAATGTATAAGCCCACCCTTTCTTGGGTCTTCCTCAAGGGCTCTCTTACCTGACATCCCTCACACAAATTTCACCTGCAGTCCTTGGTAGTGCTTGCTGTAATTCCTTCAATCCCGTGGATATAACCAGGGCACCGTGAGCAGATCCTTCCTCAGCATCTTTCTCTGCATTGTCTCACCACTATTTTTTTTTAAATAAGGGTCTCTGATAATCTCCATAAATTAAACAAGGGGCATTGGGGCCAGGATGTTAGTTAATCCTTGTATGTATGTTATATTACGAGTAAGTTTTTGGAGGCTTGGTTGCATGGTATTCTATTCTATTGTGTTTGTTTTGCTCTATTTTGTGTTATTTATGTTGTTATGTATTGTTAGCCATCCACAGTCACTAGGTTGAGATAGGCTTTTAAATTCTTTAACTAACCAAATATATATTCTGTTGCTAGACCTTTGCCTTTTGATCAAGGGTTTGGGGAATTTTTTTCCCTTTGGTTTTAAGATAACTGGGCCCATAGCCTGAAAAAGTCTGAAAACGCCTGATCTGTATAAATTGCTCTAGTGCCTGGGACAGGCTAGGGACAAGAAGGAGGGTATGCTGCAGGATGAATCTTTGGGGGAATTATCAAGGTCTCATGGTAGACCTGTCTATTCCTGTGGCCCTGCGTTAAAGAAATTGCTTTGTGTAATGCAAGTTTTACGTTTTGGTCTTCCTGTCCCCATTTGGTATCCAAAATTACTGCTACTAATAAAACTTCAGACAGTTATCTTTATCTTGTAGAGGTCACTTGAGCATTTTCACATGCCCTGCTCTAACTCAATTTCCCTGTATCTTCTTTCCCACTGAATGGTCTGGCACCTTCTGGTACAGCTTCCTCTGACCTTTTGTAGCGGTTATTTTATTTCCTCCCCCCCCCATTATTTCCATCTGAGTCTTTGAGGGTTTGATTCCATCAGAAGAAAAGTGCAGACGTTTACAGAGCCTTTTAAATACAATTTTTGGGGTGGCAAGGGCTGCAGCAGAGTGAGTGAGTGAGTGAGTTTTTCTTGGCTTGGGGCAATTTAGGGAGGGAAGTCTTTTTTGAAATAGTAACTGTGACTACCATCTTGACTTTTTTGAACCCCTACCACTGGGCACCCCTGTTTTAAGTATTTCCCACCTCAAAATGTCAAGAAACCAAGGGATAATTTGTCAGCAGCTGTGATTGAAAGAAGCTGCAGGGGCCACACAAGTGGTCTCAAGTTGCTTCCTTGTCCTTTAAAGTATCTGGTTGGTGGCCAGTGTGGCATCTTGCAGCTGCCAATCCCAAATTTCAAACCCAGGGAGGGATGGTAAAGCTCTGCTATGGTTTGTGCTCAAGATTTCTTTTGGTATTTCTAGAGAGATCCTTTTCTTTTTGCCTCCAGGTGCAGGGGCTGGGACAAACCCCATCTATGCCCTTGTATAGATAGGTTAGTGCATCTATACATGCCATGCACAAGCTCCAGTGATGAAGTCAGTTTCTAGCAATGCAGTGAATCAGAAATGATATGTGTTTATTTGTAGCAATACATGGCACTGTTGAGAAATTCTCCTGCTTCAGCTAATTACCCAATTATTTTAGATTTATGGCTGAAACAGTCCATTGTATTTAAAACCCTTATTCATGTAGGTTTTTGGCCCACACTGAAAAAGCACAGCAGTGTCAAATTTGCTCACTTATTTTCACCAGGGGTTGCATATCCAACAGGAAAGCCTTGCCTGCAGGACTGGCTCACATGCACTCTTAGCACATTGACGTTTATGAACTAATACAAAGTTGCAGATTATGTACAAACAGCTCAACAAAAGACCCCAGTGTTGAGCCTAAATCAAGGTCCTAAATCATGAGCTGTCGTGTGACAAACCGCACAGCCTTTGCCAGTACTTTTAAAATGGGCCTTTCTTGCCAGGCAGAGAATCCATAGAGCCCAGCCAAAGAAAACAGTCAGTGGGAGCCAGGATCCTCTCCGTCTTGGCATCCAATCAACAATAGTAGCTTTGGATGAGATCCATGGAACGGAGCACATGCTACTCAAGGTCACTTCAGAACACCATAATTGCTCGGTATTTACTTCAGGAGTTTTGCAGGCAAAAATAACATGGGCAAGCACTGTTTAAGGACCCTATCCCAGGACCCTTTGCCATCTCTCTCAACCCGGAGAACAAGAGCCAGATCATCACAGGCAGCTCTTGACATCCTTTTTTATTCAACCAAGGGAATGTTGGCAAGAGACAGCCTGGAAGGTTGTAATGCAACAAATTTATAGTGCTGCTAATGAGTTGCATTATGTCAAGCCATATCAATGAGGACTATGTGAAGCCTCTAATCTCCAGATCAGATCTCCAGATCAAATCACCTTTTTGAAACGAACTAGAAAAACAGACTGAATCACTGAGTAACATTGGACTCCTTTGGACTGCAGTGATTTGATGATCTGGCAAGATTGTGTACATTCCAAAACTCAGCTTGATTTTCCAAAACTATTTGAACTGTAGAATGAGGTTGGATTAACAACCTGAACAGAATCCTTAATTAAAATTAGATAACAGCAAACTGCACATCCTTAGTATCAATGCTTTGAGTAATCCTCTTGTTCTGAACATATTGAATCTGACTCCAGCTAGATATTTTGTCAAGGAGTGACTGACAAACATACTCTCCTGATTCAGTCTGCCCATAAATTCTTTAGTTTTCTTCTGCATCCGACTCAGGCCCACAAGCAAGTCTAACCTCCTTAGGCGCCCCTGTCCTGTAATTATGGCCATGGTGTAAGGACCTGTTGATCTCATGATTATCTTTGAAACAGGGCATGCAGAACTCAAGAGCTAAGAGGGCGTGGCTGAATGAATGAGAAGTATAAATGAAGAGGGCACTGCTTACGATCGTCAGGATACAAGATCTCAGCACTTTGGGTTAGTGTTTAAGAGCTGCAATATTAAAAACGGTCTTTGGGGGAGAGAGGCATCATAGAATGCTACATAATGTTTTTTCTGCCCTGTACCTATACCTGTTATAGGGGTTCTTGCCACTGCTGACACCACCATCACCACTTCATATACTTTCTATGATAGTAGTTCATAAACTGTTCAACCCAATTACTCCTTTCCCTTGTGTCACATAATGTCATTACCCCCACAAAAAATCCACACTCTGATGCTTTATACATGCATCTTGGCAGTGACAGTCCTAAACTGGATCCTCGGCTCACAAACAAGCAATTATAAATTGCTCCATTACCTGCAGGATATGCCCAAATTACCCCTTGGTAATTATCCCCAATTTAAGAACCACTGTTCTATGACTTCTGTTCTCTGATACAAGTAGGTGTATCATTAGTTCTAATTTTACTCATCATCTATCAGCCTGATGCCATAGCACCCAACTGTTCTGCAATTTTCCACCCAGATGCAGATATGGAAAATTCTGTAGGCTTAGAAGATTATCTAGTCTCCCTTGAAAAATGACTGCATGCTGGAATAGCCCAGAGAGCAGAACAATATGGTTCATCATTAAAAGAGATTATAAAAAACAAGCATGATTCATAAGAACAGATATGCATTTGGGTACTTCCTTACTGTTGGTAAGAAGCCATCATTTTCAAAGAGATTAAATGCTTGGGAGATCCACTAAAACTTGGATTAAACTTCCTGAATTGTCCACTGCTGGTTTTCCCACTCTGAATATCTGAAGTTACATCTTTTCTTTGAAATATAATTTGCTTTTCAGCTGAAGTAGGTTTCAACTAGTAGGTGTGATTTATTGTATTGATGCAATTGAATTTCATTTGCTCATTTTGTCTTTAACTTGTATATTCTTGTGGTTAGCTGTTATGATTATTTCTTACAATGGAAAGGTGGAAAAGAGAGAGAAAGAGAATTTTCACACACTTGAAGACAATTCAGTAAAAGCTGAAAATGCTCACTGGCCCTGGAATGCAGGCTGACTTTCGGGGGGGGGGGTTGGGGGGGGAGGGAACAAGAGTACACATACTGTTTAATGCACTACCAGTATTTTCTATTTTAGAAAGTAAAAAGTACATTTTTATTGCTGAATGCAAAAGTAGTGACAGTCAAGGGAACTGAAATTACTGAAGATGTTTGCAAGAAGCTGACCCATTCAAGGATGAATTTCCACTAACTGTATTCTTCTTTGGTGGAATGTCTTTAAACAAAAGTTTCAGCCCAAGACTTAAAAACTTTCAAAATGGGATTTAAAGAAAGGAAGAAGAAGGGGATAAAATATTTAACTTAGACAGACATCAATTTGTTAACATGTGTTTATATTTTTAAGATCTGGCTGCCCAGTGCAGTCTTCTTGGTAAAACAATGTCACAATTTAGTTTGCCAGCAGAAGCCTTCCAGACTCTGCAATGCAGTAGAACTAATGAAGAGAGAAATAAGAGCTGGAAGCCAATAATCAGATTCAGTCTGTGTCAGGCAAACCACACCGGTTTGGTATCTCAGGAGCTAAAAACAAAATTCACTCAGCTGCAGAATCTATGCCAAATCTATATTAGAATGAATCATTTTCTCCACAGTATTATAGAGAAGTACCATATTTAAAAAGCTCTGCTTGCTTTTAGAAGAACCTTAAATACTCTTTACGCTTTATTCAAGTATGCTTTGGAATAATTTCATAATTTTATTTTAATAAGCACTTTATCACCAGGAATCACGTTTCTCTCAAGGCAGACTTGACATAGGTTCATAGAATCAAAAAGTAGGAAGGGACCTTGGATGTTTTCTAGTCTACCCCCTGCCCAGTGCAGGAATCCACAGACCATCCCAGACAAATGGCTGTCCAAACTTTCTTTGAAGAACTCCAGTGATGGAGCACCCACAACTTCTGGAGGTTGACTGTTCCACTGCTTAATAGCTCTCACAGTCAGGAAGTTCCTTCTTATTTGAAGTTTGGATCCCTCTCTGTAAACCTTCCACCCCTTGGTTCTTGTCTTATTCTCAGCTGCTATGGAGAATAAATCCTCTTCCCTGTGACATCCCTTCATGTATTAGAAGACTGCTATCATGTCTCCCCTTGATCTTCTCTTCTGTAGATTAAGTATACCCAATTCCTTTAACCTCTCTTTCTAGGATTTAGCCTGCAAGCATCTTTCCATCTTTGTTGCTCTTCTCTGCACTCTTTCCAGTTCCTCAACATCTTTTTTGTATTATGGCAACCAGAACTGGACACAGGATTTATAATTATCCAATATGTTGTTGTTCAGTCGTTAAGTCGTGTCCGACTCTTCGTGACTCCATGAACCATATTGCGCCAGGACTTCCTGTCCTTCACTGCTTCCCGAGTTTGCTCAGTTTCATGCTCATTGCTTCAGGGATGCTATCTAACCATCTCATCCTCTGCCGTCCTCTTGTCCTTTTGCCTTCAATCTTTCCCAGCATCAGGGTTTTTTCCAAAGAGTTCTCTCTTTGCATTAGGTGACCAAAGTATCTGAGCTTGAGCTTCATTATCAATCCTTCCAATGAGCAATCAGGGTTGATTTCCTTTAAGATTGACTGGTTTGACCTCCTAGCAATCCAGGGGACTCTTAAGAGTCTTCTCCAGCACCACAGTTCAAAAGCATCAATTCTTTGGCGCTCAGCCTTCTTTATGGTCCAACTCTCACAGCCATACATTACTACTGGAAAAACCATAGCCTTGACTATGCGGATCTTTGTCGGCAAGGTGACGTCTCTGCTTTTTAATATGCTATCTAGGTTTGCCATAGCTTTCCTCCCAAGGAGCAAGCGTCTTTTAATTTCATGGCTGCAGTCTCCATCTGCGGTGATCTTGGAGCCCAAATAAATGAAGTCTGTTACTGCTTCCATTTCTACCCCTTCTATTTGCCAGGAATTGATGGGTCCAGATGCCATGATCTTAGTTTTTTTAATGTTGAGTTTCAAGCCAGCTTTCACACTCTCCTCTTTCACCCTCATCAAGAGGCTCTTTAGTTCTTCTTCACTTTCTGCCATTAGGGTGGTATCATCTGCATATCTGAGGTTATTGATGATTCTCCCTGCAATCTTAATTCTGGCTTGTGATTCTTCCAGCCTGGCATTTCTCAGGATGTACTCTGCATATAGGTTAAATAAGCAGGGTGACAGTATACAGACTTGTCGTTAATATTGTCCATGGGGTTTTCTTGGCAAGGATACTGGAGTGGGTTGCCATTTCCTTCTCCAGTGGACATTTTGTCAGAACTCTCTGTCATGACCTGTCCGTCTTGGGTGGCCCTGCACGGTATAGCTCATGGCTTCACTGAGTTATGCAAGCCCCTTTGCCATGACAAGGCAGTGATCCATGAAGGGGAATTATCCAATATGTTATCCAGTATTTGTTATTTTAAGATGTAATGTTTAAAATACAAAAGTTACCTAAAATATATGGGGACAATGCAAAACAGGAATCAAGATACAAATAAGAGTCATTCAGAATCTTATGATGCTATGTAAACCAATTACAGCAGAAGCTTTTGTGAACTGGAGTCCATGATGTTGTGACAATAGATTCACCAGATTTTACTAAGACAGGAGATTCTTCGCTGTTTTTGCGGCTGCAAGATAATACTGTGGGGCCAATGTGTGTGATCATATCTGTGAAAGAGGGCTATAGACAGAGTTAAGCCTATGTTGAGGAAGACAGATATGTATGGTGGCATGTTGATATGACTGAAACAGAGCTCTATGCATGAAAATACATGGATGTAGTTGGCTTGGTATACCTACTAAATATCCCACTCAGTGAAAGTACCTGTTGTTAGAAATTTATGGGAGTACATATTGTCCTATTTTCTTCTCGCAATAATTCTGGGAGATAGATTACCCTGAGAGATTCACTAGGCTGATAGTATTCAGTGAGCTTAGTTCAGTCCTCAGCATCTCTAGGAAAATCATCAGGTGACAGATGATGGGAAAAGCATTTTACCTACCTGTTGAGTAGACAAGAGTAGACTACACAGAAATATAGACTTCCAATACTACCCATCCAGTTTGTTCCTACACTTAGGGGATGGAGCCCAAACATTCCAGGGCTATCTTGCTACAGCTTACAATAAATAGGAGTAATATACATTGGCTTTTAACATGGTCCAAATAAGACCATTAAGGCCAGATTGTATTAATGGTTTTAGAAAGGATGTTTATTCTGCAGTGAATCCACACTGCTTCATTGCAATTTGAGCATGGGTTTGCTCAGTGGCAATAGATACTGTGTTTCCCCAGTTATGGATGCTCTGTTCTTAGGGCGCCCTCATTCTGAAGTGCTGGATGGTGGCCACAAAGGACAGGCTTTCTCAGTAGTGTCTTCTTGGTGGTGAAACACTTTCCCTAGAGAGACCACCTGTCCTGCAGAAATACATTTCTTTCCCCATGATTTTTAATCTTGAATTGATGAAATCAGGAGGCTATGAAATTATTCAGAAACCCATCAAGTATGCAGATTGACAAACCTGTCAAGGAACCTGAAATGATGCTCTGATGTTTAAGCAGGGATGCAATTAGGTAATTCTAAGGTGTTTCCAGATGGACAGTGCCTTCTGTCATCAGATACTGTGAAGCTATAATGACTTTTCCTTCCCCTACCCTGCTGTTTAGTAAGAAAACCAATGAAGAAACTGTGGGGAGATAGAGTTAAAAATGGAAGATACCTTTTATTGGAATACTTATAAATTTCTTCAAAGGAGGAAGTGTGATTATAGAAGAAGCATCCCGTCTAAAAGCACCAATACACTCTGGACTTAATGGTCTTATGGGGTGCCCTATTTAAATAGTATTGTACGTTATTACTATGTATCTCAAAATGTGACAAGCCAGCCCTACTGTATTTTGTGTGTGTGTGGGGGGGATGTCTACAGCTCACTCCTCTATAGTTTTTCCTCAACATCTGTCTCCTGATTCTTTTCCTGGAGGTACTGAGGATTGAACCTATACCTTCTGCTTGAAATGCATGTCCTATTGCTGAATGATGGCTGCTGTACAGCATGATGATGCAAGTAGCATATCAGTCCAGTTATATGTTAGGGTATATTGGAATCCAAACTCCATATCCATAGTTAATGGCAAAATAAAGCTTCATGGAGGCAAGCATGCCATACCCATGGCTGCATGCTTTGACAATGGGCAGATCTAAAAAAATAAAATAAATCCTAGTTCCTTCATCATCTTGCATGAACAGGAGATTAAGACCCAACCAACATCACAGTGCAGAACATCTAGAAGCTCTGTGAATCAATTCATTTCTTAGAGCCAGCATTTTGTCACTTCTGTGCTGAATACTGTGACGATGCCTAGAAATGGTTAATAGAAATTCTCTACAGCATGTGATTCCCACATGTGGTGATGCATCCTTTTGTCCTCGATGCTTCAAGTGATAGGAAACCATGCAGTGGGAAATTAAGCCAAGGATTCAGATGAGGAAGATAAGGAGTAGCATGAAATTGACCCCTGCTGCCCTAAGACTGCAAGAGGAAATGTGACCAGGTGGTTTTTGGGGGTGGTGGTGGAGGGGAGGATGGCTTGCATGGAACATCAGGACCTTGAAGCCTCCCCAGTCTCAGAGGCTAGTTTTGAACTCAGTGGAGCCTCCTGAGAACCTGGATCATAACTCCAGACATCAGGTCCAATATAACTTTGTAATGTCCGCACATCTGTAAAGAATACATGATAGCAATTGCATATTTTTGCAAGGCGAGAGAGAGAAACAAAGAAGCACTTTTAGCAGGGTTGGCAAGAAGTGCACCCCAACAGGACTTAGTTTAGAGCTACTGGTTTGTGCACACTCCTTCCCATTAATTTCCCATTAATTTCCTCTGAGCCTTTAAATTTGACCCTTGACTGTAAATAAATACTACTTGAGTAAAGATTCTGATGAAAGAAAAGCTCTATAATATTCAGAAAAAGCAAAAGAGAGAGACACACACCTAAAGAAATCCACCTGGAGAGGCCAGTATTTCAAGGGCTCCATACCTATTAAGATAAAGAGACCAGCTTCCATTTTAACAAACATTAGTAGAATTGTCTGAAACAGCTCATGTTCTGTGTAAACAGCATCCAGAGGAGCCAACTGGGATACAAACTCATTCATTGTTTGGGAATGTCTAGAATAGGTAGTGGCTGCCTTTGAAGCTCATTTTTAAAAATTCAGCTATTCAATATGATGGTATGCCTAGAGCACAGATGGACCAATATCAGTTGGAAGCTAAATACAATATACCACTTCTTACCTTTCAAGCTCTAAAGGCTTAATGAATACTGCCTTCTGCATGACCCTCTTTGGCACTTAATATCGTTTGACTCCTGCAATCTTGCTCTAGATTACATCTTATGGATAGGGTGGTGGTTTGGGGAATTTTGGAGGTCAGGTTGCCCCAGTTTTATGAAGTGCCATTTCGAGCAAGCTTCAACAATCTTTTTGTTGGTATGCCACGTGTATGCAAACATACATTTTAGCTGACCAGTGCTCTACCCTGATTCATTCATTTATTTATTTATTTTATTTATTTATTAAATTTTTCAACTGCCCAATGGGGGAACTCTGGGCAATTCACAACAAACATTAACAACATAAAATATATAAATACATAAAACCTTAATTAAAAACATTACTAAAAAGAAGAAGGAAAGACCAAGAGGATGAAAAATCTGAGGCTGGTCCCAAAGAGCACCTGTGCGGGGATTATGCTTATGATTGTGCAGTTGCTTTTCCATCGTAATATATTATGTGATTAATAGTTGAGTTTATAGAAACTGCTATGGAATGTATGCAAACCAGTATGGAAATATCAGAGAAAACAACTGTTAAGCTTAGTCTTATGGTTCTGGAGCAGTGCAGCATCTGTGTTTGAGTGTGTGCGTGCACACACCTAGGCAGAATGTTCACACACTAGCCTTTTCCTCCAACCAACTTTGATATGAAGGACTGAAAGTGGTTTCATTCCTTTTAAATACTGCTTTTTTTCTGATCTAGTAACACTAGAAGTATTTTCTTAGTTATGTACCTTATGCCATTTACATTTACCCACCCATGTATGGTTTTCAGATACCCTGTAAGGAAAGACAGAATGTGATTTATGAGAATAAACACAAAGCCAAGGTAGCTCTTGCATAGTTTGCTTCTTTCAAACTACCCTCCCAGGATCTGTTTACACAATCCGTCTAATCTTCACTGCCACGGCGCAAGACTCTTTTGAGGCAACAGGTTCATACATGGAGCCATGGCAAGGTTTAACTAACAATCAGAAATGAAAAGGGACATGCCAAGTGCCATTTGCTGCAGTAACCACTGGTGCTTTCAGCAATGTCCTGTTTTTCCCTGAGTACAAGCCTGAATTATGCAATTTTGTTTTTGTGCTCATTCAAAAGTTGAGTTGTCCTTTGTTTGACATAAAGCTTTAGGAATGTTCAAAAAGCAAGTAAATAGCTCTGGTTAAATAAGGTTCATAAAGATTTGGATTTCTGCTTATTTTGTGAAACCAGATCGAATGTAGATTCCTCTAGGTCTTAACTCCTGCCACCAAAAATGATCATTCTATGCGTGTAGGAAAATTCTGATAAACTTTTTTTTATGCCTTTGAATCAGTGTTGACTCCTGATGACTGCCTGGGCAAGTCCCTGCAGTTTTCTTGGCAAGATTTTGGAAGTGGTTGGCCATTGCCTGCTTCCTAGGGTTGAGAGAGAGTGACTGGCTGAAGGTCACCTAGTTGGCTTTGTACCTAAAGCGGGACTAGAACTCACAGTCTCCCAGTTTCTTGCCTGGTGTTTTAACCACTACACCAAACTTGTGTAGATAGGTTTTAGCCTCTTAAACAAGATTCTCAGCTTCCCCCTTTTACCATACTTGGTGTATATGGATATTCACAATATTTTTGGGCAGTTTATAATTGCTAAAACATATAAAAGCAAAGAACACTAGAAAAAAACACAAAAACAGTACAAGACCAAAACAACAACAACAATGATGATGGCAAAGAAAACAGACCCAGAGGGAAGCAGAAAGGAAGAAAGGGGCATTAGTCATCTTCTCCAAAGCCTGGGTGAAGAGCCAGGTCTTTCAGGCCTCTCAAAACACCAGCAAGGTGGGAGCCATTTGAATCTGGGCAGGGAGACCTCATTCCAGTGGGCAGGCACGTTACAAAGAAGGCACGTTTCCAGGGTCCCAATATGTGGCATTGTTTAATTGAAGGAACCCAGAGCATGCCAACCATGCCAGATTGAACTGGTCAGGCAGATACCATGGGAGACAGACGGTCCCTCAAGTAAGCAGGCTATATGTCATCTAGGACTTTATAGGTAGTGACCAGGACTTTGAATCGCACCCAGAGGCAAACTGGGACCCAGTGCAGTTCGCAAAGCAGAGGTGTTACATGGGTATTCCGAGGTACACCTATCACTGCCCGTGGCGCTGCATTCTGGACCAGCTGAAGCTTCCGGGTGGTCTTCATTGGTGTATACCATAACAGAACTGGTGAAATATAATTACTTGGAAATAAGACCTCTTGATCGTAGTAAATTTACTTCTAAGTAAACAGGCAGAGGACTTTGTGGCATGGTTATCCAAAATGTATTTGAATAAAATATGGCATGCTTTGGATTTTTTAAAGAAATGATTTTCCCCAATCCATTTTTAGATTGGAATGTTGTCACATAACAAGCAAGGTTACTTATTGTGGAAGTGATGTTGATATGTCCTTCAGTAACTGGCTGTGCTGGAGAAAACAGATGGGGCAAAATCAGGGAGTGCTGGCAAGACATGTAAATGTTGGAAACAACTTCAGTTTTGGCATTTTCTTTCTTCATTTGGCAATGGAGAGCAAATGAACAGATTCATCTTCAGTGATCTCATATTTTCCTTCTCAGAGCATAGAGTATCCTGCATGAAGTCTGATTAATGAAGAAAATGAGCATGATTGGAAAGGAGAACAAGCCGGATGGATAGTAAACTATTACTATTTGAGAGTGCTGCTGAGTGCTGCTGAGTTTCCAAGTAGCCTTCTGATTTCCAAAACCATGTCTGGCTGCTAACTCCACTGTGTGTTCATTCAGAATAATTCAGAATTATTTTGGAGTTTTATGGAGTTCAGTTGTGTGAAAAAGAAAGTAGACCCTCTTTGAATTCTATGGTTTTACGTATCAGGACATAATAAAAATCATCTGGTCCTTAGCAGTTCTCAAAAGTAGGTAAATACAACCTCAGATGAACAGCAACACATGACTTATTATACCATGTCATCATTTATTTTACAAAAAGATAGTCAAAATGGAGAAGTCATGTGTGAAAAACTAAGTACACCCTTACTGCTTCCATAAGTATGAAGAGGCTAAGTAGTGGCCAGGTGCTGCTAATCAAATGCCCTTGATCAATTGATCATCAGCAAGTGTGACTATCTCTATAAAAGCCGAAGTTTTAGGAGTTTGCTGGTCTTGTATTGAGGTGTGTGTTAACACAGTGCCAAAGAGTGAAGACATCAGCAATGATCTTAGAGAAGCAATTGTTGCTGCCCATCAGTCTGGGAAGGGTTATAATGCCATTTCCAAACAATTTAAAGTCCATCATTCTACAGTGAGGAAGATTATTCACAAGTAGAAAACATTCAAGACAGTTGCCAATCTTCCCAGGAGTGGATGTCCCAGCAAATTCACCCCAAGGTCAGACGGTGCAATGCTCAGAGAAATTGCAAAAAATCCAAGAGTTACATCTCAGACTCTACAGGCCTCAGTTAGCATGTTAAATGTTCAAGTTCATGACAGTACAATTAGAAAACAACTGAACAAGTATGGTTTGTTTGGAAGGGTTACCAGGAGAAAGCCTCTTCTCTCTAAAAAGAACATGGCGGCACGGCTTAGGTTTGCAAAGTTGCATCTGAACAAATCACAAGACTTCTGGAACACTGTCCTTTGGACAGACGAGACCAAAGTGGAGATGTTTGGCCATAATGCACAGTACCACATTTGGCGAAAACCAAACACAGCACATCAGCACAAACATCTTATACCAACCATCAAGCATGGTGGTGAAGGGGTGATGATTTGGGCTTGTTTTGTAGCCATAGGACCTGGGCACCTTGCAGTCATTGAGTTGACCATGAACTCCTCTGTATAGCAAAGTATTCTAGAGTCAAATGTGAGGCCATCTGTCCGACAGCTAAAGCTTGGCCAACATTGGGTTATCCAACAGGACAATGATCCCAAGCACACCAACAAATCTACAACAGAATGGCTGAAAAAGAAAAGAATCAAGGTGTTGCAATGGCCCAGTCAAAGTCCAGACTTCAACCCGATTGAAATGCTGTGGCGGGACCTCAAGAGAGCTGTGCATAAACAAATGCCTGCAAACCTCAATGAACTGAAGCAATGTTGTAAAGAAGAGTGGGCCAAAATTCCTCCACAACGATGTGAGAGACAGATAAAGTCATACAGAAAATGATTACTTCAAGCTATTGCTGCTAAAGGTGGTTCTACAAGCTATTGAATCATAAGGTGTACTTAGTTTTTCACACAGGGCTTCTCCATTTTGGCTGTCTTTTTGTAAAATAAATGACAACATGGTGTAATATGTCATGTGTTGTTGTTCATCTGAGGTTGTATTTACCTACTTTTGAGAACTGCTAAGGACCAGATGATTTTTATTATGTCCTGATACGTAAAACCATAGAACTCAAAGAGGGTGTACTTTCTTTTTCACAAAACTGTATTTATTTTGCAAGTTAATTTTCCTTCATTATTTCTATATGATAAAACCATCTCAACATACTTCTTTTATACTGGCCATCACTTAAGTATTCAACCCATATTTATTCAGTGCCCATTCATTCTTAACCTTATCTCTTCTTGTTTTACCACACATACTACTTAAATACCCCATGCCCAATACTTCATCCTACCTTTATGTTTCTCCTGCCATACCCAACTCTCACTTCTGTATCTATTTATTTATTTAACCAAATTTATATGGCTGCCCATCTCACACAGAGTATAAAATTATTCACTCATACGTGGCCATTTTCACTTCTTTCAACACTGATTCTTGCAACAGACCACATACCATGCATTACCTTTATACTAGTGTCTGCACATTTTAAAACTTCTCTATCCATTTTCTCATTTTTGTAAACATTCTAGCGATTCATCTACTTGCTCTAAGTATTTGCCATTTAGGTATAACTTTCAATCTTCACTCCATTTTCCTTGTCACTCCTCTTTGTGATGTGCCTAACATTTGCTATAAGTCTTTTGGGTTCTCAGCCAACAACAGTGCATTATCTGCATGCAGAATTACACATATATTCACATCCCAAAGCAACCCCCCTATAATGTCACTGCAAGCATTCCTTGTATATTAAATTTTCTTTGATCTCTCTCACTACATTCTCTGAAACTATCTTTCTCTCTATATGTACACCTTATGCAGTATCTTTCTGTCATCCTTATTTTTGCAGTATTCTCTTTTATACATATTTTTTCTCATCCACAGCCTCTTTCACTTTATCATTCCACCAATCATCCTTTTTTATACTTCCCATTGACATAAGGCCACACACTTCCATGGCACTGTGTAACATCATTCTTATTATTCTGTTCCAAGTACTTCCATACCTTCTTTTCCATCCAGTCTTTTGGGAGCATAGTTTATCTTCTAGTGTTTTCCCTCTTTCTACAGTCATTTTATTTTCACTTCTCCCATTTTTCCCATGTCCATTTTTTCCCAGCATCTACTCTTGACAATGCTAAAAATCAGTCATATATTCAGAACTTCTCGTGCACTTTCGTGCCCTTCATTAATTTCCTAAATCTTTCACCCTAAACAATCAAGTCAATCATACTCTCAGATTTATATTCATTCCTTTGCCATGTATACATATGAATAGACTTATTCTTAAAACACATATTTTAAATAAAACAGTCGCTGTTATCATCCATTCTTGGGTCTCTGAATGGCCCAATCACTGCTGTTCATCATGGCTTTGTAAATTCAGACTTTCACACAATCCTTTTTAGTAATATAAGGAAGGTATAATCTAGGCTATCAGCCTTAGTTGTACTCATGTCACATGTCTGCAGGCACAGTCTGGATCAGTTTGGGGATATTTGGGGAATATGCCACAAGTGTGTGTGATTAAAGCCCAGTTTTACCCCAAGGATGCTCTGCATGTTCTATGCAAGTTAGGATTTCTGGAAACTATCTTGCAAGCCAACATATTACTCCTGCATCCCACCAGCTAGGAGGGATATGCAGTGAACTGATGCACACACAGTTCACCCAGTATGGGGCTACCTTCCCTTTTAATTCTGTGATGTTCAAAAAGCAATGTTACACCATCTAGAGAAGACTGAATCTTAGACTCTGTGTCTGAGTTTCTTTCTTTAGCCTCTTGACAAAGGTGATGCAAGCCACTCACACTCTCTCATTGTATTTGAAAATTTTTTATTACAATGTTCTAATTTCACCAAAGAAAGTACAATATTACATTCCCAACATATTGAGCAGAGTAAAGTCATGAATTTGCTGCATTCCTGGTCTGCTTAAAGCAAAGGGGCTATGTGGCTAGAAGTGATCAAGCACATTTAAATATATATGCCCGAGAACCATTGGCCACCACAAGGGAGAGTGGAGAGGGAGTAAGTGACGTCATGATGCAAACCCGATGACTTAGGCATTTGTGTCCATCATCAGGATGCAAATAAAGAAGGGCAGAAGTTGCATCATGACATCGTGAGGCACTTTTTGCCATTTTTTTTCATCGTTGCAGTTAGCAGTGGAGTCCCATGGCAGGAACTAAAGCACGCGTGCAGCTGCACACTGATGGAAATGGAGAACAGCAAGAATAATGCTGATTCCATGTACAGTCCTAAAACTAAACATTGTATGTCAACTAAATCTGAATCCAAGAAGAGACATGCTTATTTTCTTATCGGTAAACAATCCTCTGTCTGATGGCTGGTGTGGGTCTTCCGGGCTGTGTGGCCGTGTTCATGAAGTTTTGTTTCCTAACGTTTCGCCAGCACCTGTGACCGGCATCTTCAGAGTGCAGGAGCACAGACAGGAGCAGTTCTCTCTGTGCCCAGGGTGATGTGACCCTTTTTTGTGGGTATTTATAGAGATCTGGGGGGGGGGGGAAAGGGGGGGATTGTGGGTGTGGGGGAGGGTTGAGTTACTGAGTGGCTGCTTGTTTTGGTGTCAGAATCTGTGTGTATCTTCCTGGGGATTAGGCAGGGTTTTTTCTTCTATTGAATTGTTAACGAGGGGCTGCTGGGGGTGATTAGCAAGTTCATTGTATGAACTGTTCACATGTCCTGGTGGTTGAGCTGAGTTCGTTGACCTTTTGCAGGCTGTATTTTTCAGGATTGGTAGCCAGGTTTTGTTGATTTTTAGACTCTCCTCTTTTTTATTGAAACTGTGCTGGTGTTTGTGAATCTCAATGGCTTCCCGGTATAGCCTGGTATAGTGGCTGTTGGTGTTGTCCAGTATCTCTGTGTTTTCAAATAGGATTTTGTGTCCAGTGTGCTTGAGAGCATGTTCAGCTACTGCAGATTTTTCTGGTTGCTGTAGTCTGCAGTGCCTTTCGTGTTCTTTTATCCTGGTATGGATGCTGCGTTTTGTGGTCCCGATGTATACTTGCCCGCAACTGCATGGTATGCGGTATACTCCTGCGGCGGTGAGGGGATCCCTTTTGTCTTTTGCTGATTTTAGCACTTCTTGTACTTTTCTGGTGGGTCTGAAGATTGTTTGGAAATTGTGTTTTTCCATCAGTTTTCCCATGCGGTCTGTGACCCCTTTGATATAGGGCAGAAATACTTTGTTGGTGGGTGGCTGTTTTTCTTCTTCAGTCGCATGTTGCTTTCTTGGCTTGATGGCTCTTTTTATTTCATTTTTGGAGTAGCCATTCGCTTGTAGGACCCAATTAAGGTGGTTAAGTTCAGAGTTTAGGAATTGGGTTTCGCAGATCCGATTGACACGATCCATGAGGGTTTTGATAATGCCTCTTTTCTGACGTGGGTGGTGGTTGTGTAGGTACCGGTCTGTGTGGGTGTGTTTTATGTAGACTTTGTGTCCTAATTTGAGGTCTGGTTTGCGTATGACCAACGTGTCTAGAAATGGAAGTTGGCCATCCACTTCTTTTTCCATGGTGAATTGTATATTGGGGTGGACGCTGTTTAGGTGGTTCAGGAACTTCTCTAGGTCTTCTTCATCCTGACTCCAAATTGCAAAGGTGTCATCCACAAATCGGAACCAGACTGTTGGGGTAACGGGTGCGGTTTCTAAAGCCCGTTTTTCAAAATGTTCCAAAATGTTCCATGTTCCAAAGCAAAAGTTTAACAAATGCCAAAACAATCAACCAAAACCGGCGCTGGATCCCGCCCGCATTGTCATCAATTTGATGGAACGCCAACTCGGGCCAGAAGAAACCGCCATCCTAGCCAAGGGAGGAAACTTCGCAATCACACCCCCCAGAATTCCTGTGGAAGATATCATCGCCAATGTGGAATCAGCCATCCGCCACCGTCCTGAAGAGGAAGCAGAGGAAATAAAGGGTGAGATAGCAAGGATCCTACGGAGAGCAAAGCCTCCCACCAGCAACGTGATCATGAAACAAACCAACACCCTGACGAGGAGCTCCTCCCTTCACCCCAACGTACTTCAACGCATATGCAAGACAGAAGCCCTTACACCCAGACTATACGGACTCCCCAAAATCCACAAAGACTCGATCCCACTCAGATCCATCGTAAGTGCCATTGGCTCCCCAACATACGAATTATCCAAACATCTGGCCACCCTTCTACAGACCCACGTTGGACAGACTCCAGCCCACATCAGAGACTCAGGACATTTCATCGACAAAATCAGCACCCTGAAACTCAACCCCACGGACAAACTGGTCAGCTTTGACGTGGTCTCCCTGTTCACCAAGGTACCAGTGAGGGACACCCTGGCACTCATCAAACAGATCTTCCCAGAAGACATAACAGCCTTATTTCAGCACTACCTAACAACCAGTTACTTCCTATGGGATAATGAGTACTACGAACAGATGGACGGTGTCGCCATGGGAAGCCCCCTGAGCCCACTCGTAGCAAATTTCTACATGGAACATTTTGAAAAACGGGCTTTAGAAACTGCACCCGTTACCCCAACAGTCTGGTTCCGATTTGTGGATGACACCTTTGCAATTTGGAGTCAGGATGAAGAAGACCTAGAGAAGTTCCTGAACCACCTAAACATCACAGAGAGAACTGCTCCTGTCTGTGCTCCTGCACTCTGAAGATGCCGGTCACAGGTGCTGGCGAAACGTTAGGAAACAAAACTTCAAGAACACGGCCACACAGCCCGGAAGACCCACACCAGCCATCGTATGCCGGCCGTGAAAGCCTTCGACAAATCCTCTGTCTGCTAGTGAGAAAAGTTGTAAAAACAACATGTTACTTCTGCAGGGATCAGATACCTAGGACACATTTACAGCCCAAGGCCAGCTGCATAGGTGGTTCTATTCTGCACATTCCATGTTGCCAGCACTAAGTATACATAGAATTGGTATGAACAAAACTGAAGCTTATACATGTAATATGTATTATTTGTTTTTGGGCCTGTAACCTTTCAGTTGTAGCTTTCAGATTTTCTTTATTATTATATTGGCTATAAAGAAACCAGTAACAGTGAAACTGGGTTAGTCATGATTCCGAGAACTGAGGTTCTCAGAGCAATGCCATATATCACAATAAAATGGTGAGGTCTGACTGCCCGTTGTAAATTTGGGCTTAAACAAATCATTTTAATGTCAATTTATGGACAGTTTTTGTTAGACAAGCACATTGTTGCATAATGATCCCCCTGTCACAGATGCCACAGAAGACAGTTTGCCATGCTGAACACATTAAGTGGGATGGGCATTTTGACTAATAAAAGCAGTCATGCTGAGCAACAGCTGGCTGGCCTTCTTGTGATTTGAATATTAAACTTTCAAAAGAGGGCTTTGCATTTTTAGTAGGAAAAAAGGAACAACTGGCTGATCAGTTTAAAGCTGCATCTAGACTCTAGTCTAGAAGGTAGAACAAAGACAATGAGTTAAAATATGCTGATTTTAATATCTCTGTGTGTACTGAAATTCTATCATCTCTCTCTCTCTCTGCACCTTAAAAGGCTGGAGGTGATTATTTGCATGGTGATTATACTATCCCTTATTTTATGTAATGGCCTATGGCTATGCATATTTAGTAAATAATCTTGAAACTAAACTCAGTGGCATTACTAGCATCATAGTCAATCTTACTAGATCTGGCATCATCTTCTGAGATGATGCCATTAGTTGTGGGGTGAGGAAAACACATGATGCTGTTTCTTGAAGAATGTAATAATAGAGCATTCACTGAACCAATATTTTCTCCAGATGCTTGTCCCAGCTCAAATATGCAAACTGACTATGTTTCTTCATGAAGATCAGACTAATCTTTTGGGTTTAATGTTAAATTTAATAGAGAGGCATAATACACTTAGATTCCTGCCACCCCCAATTACTGCAGTGTTTAGCTAACTAACCAAATCTTTGTCTTCAGGCTGTGTTTGCTTTTATATTTATTTGTTCAAGTCAGTTTTACATGTTTTAATATATATTGCTTTGTGTGTACTTTCCCTATGGCAGTAACTCATTTTGGGGTACTAGCCTAATATTATTAAAACTCGTATGAATGGAAAAGGGTATTATTTGTCAAATTGATTGGGCAATATTTTCTCATCCCATTTTTCAGTTCCTCTACGTTTGTGATTGAGATGTTTAGTAACTTATAATCCATTTTTCAGTGTTTTGCAACATGCAGCAATTTCTGTGGTTCTTATGGTAATGATTTATGCATGTGGACTTAGCTCATCAGTATTATTACTCAAGTGAATTGGAGTGGCCACAACTTGCAAAAGTAATTGGGCAACAGTGCTTGATAAGCAAAGAGAATTCTATTAAGGTCCACAGTGCAAGGAGTGGGGGCAGATCACAGATGGTTAGACAACTTTGTTATGGGCATTTGTGTGTGTGTGCTTGTGTGTGCCTTCGAGTCAGTCTTGACTCCCAGTGACTGCCTGGGCAACTTCCTGCAGTTTTCTTGACAAGATTTCAGAAGTGATTTGCTTCCTTCCAAGGGCTGAGAGGGAGTGACCGGCCCAAGGTCATCCAGTTGGCTTCATGTCTAAGGCGGGGCTAGAACTCACAGTCTCCAGGTTTCTAGCCTGATGACTTAACCACTACACCAAACTGGCTGTCTATGGGCATTTGGTTGGATCAAACTACCTAATCTCTGTTAAAGTTAGACCAACACTATATGCATTAAACCAATGAGAGATAAATATCAAGTTTATTTTTTTTTACATTCATGTTGCAATGTATATGCAGTCTATATCTATATTGTCTTCAATAGTTATGAAACAGACAAGTATATAGGACACAGCCTTATGAAATTAATTCGTCTTGTCTCATGTCAGAAATGCAGGAACTAGAAAAGGGAAAATTATTAATCTAAATTTAAAAAATTAAAAACTTTAATATAAGTATAGACTTATATAATTCTTGCCCAATGCCAGGCCATGTTGATGGCAAAAGTGTTTCTGACCAGCAAGTCATTCTGTGTGCATCTCGGTTCCAAGGGACACTGTGAAAGATGGATAGTTGTTTGAATAGCACCACATTTGCAGTAAATATCCTTGTCCTCAGGGAGAAACCCCCATTTTTCCATATGCTCTTTAGTTCTACCCAAACCAGTGCACAGTCTGTTTAAACATCTCCAAACCATCTACTCCTCCTCCGAACCTCCAGGCAACTTCTCAAGCAGCTCTATCCAATCATAAAGAAGTTTTGCTTGAGATTTCCATCTTTTTAATCGTTCTGTTTGAAGTGTGGTAACAATCTCCTCGGCATAGGCTAAAAAGCTCCTTCTTGATTTCAATCTTTTTGTAGGAGGTACTTGGTCAAATAATGGGTGTCCTGGATCATGTAACACCTCTCCATATTCCACGTCTTGTTCCACACTCCTTCTAACACCTGGCAGGGCTATTCCTGCCAAGATATACAGTTTATCAAGTGGAGTGGGGTGCAGACATCCAGTGATGATGAGACATGTATCACTAGGCACCCTATCCACATGTATAGAGTGTGCAGACCGGCCCCAAACGGGGCAGGCATACTATGCTGCTGAGTAACACAACACAAGGGCGGCCATTCATAAAGTAATAGGATAGGTAGTTCCAGCCAACTTTCTGAGGAGATTATTATGGGTGGAGATCTTTTGCTTTAAATTGCAACAGTGTCTTTTAAAAGTTAACGTTTGGTCCAATGTAACATCAAGGTAACATGGTGTCTCACAATGTGCCAGACTCACGCCATCCCAGATAATATCAAGCCTACATCTGGCCTGCCTGTTTTTGAGATGGAATGCACAGACATTAGTTTTTGATGGGTTAGGTTTTAGTCCATTCTCGTTACAGTATTCTGACATATTCTTAAGAGCCAGAGTAAGCCTAACTTCCACCTCCTCGAAGTTAGTTCCCTGAGCAGTAAGTGCCAAATCGTCAGCATAGATGAAAGACAATGTATCAGGACCAACAGGCTGATCATTGGTATATACAGTATATTAAATAAAGGGAGGCAAGAATGCTCCCCTGTGGAAGGCCATGCCACTGGGCTCTCCACCGGCTCTTTTTTCCCTGGAAGTCGATGAAAAATCGTTGATTTTCAAGTATTGCCTCAATACATTTAGTCAGAGCAAGATCATGTGTGATATTATATAATTTCAAGAGAAGCTTCTGTGATTAACTGTGTCATAGGCTGCAGATAAATCCATGAAAACATGGGGGCAAGAAAGGAACCTCCAAGAGGTGCCCCTGCTCACAGTGAGTTTATTTATTCGCTGGCTAACCCTTCTAACCCAGAATGCAGGAAATGACATTAATTAAAACAGAATGTGGACAAGTTGGCAGTTCACAGGTGGCCAAGCTCTCCACCTTCTCTGAAATAAAGAAATGTAGTTAGCAACTATTCACCATTCCTTCTATTGATGAGGAAGCAATTATAAAAAGGGAGTCTACTAGTAGAGAAAGTCTCCCTCCAGATGATATAAAAAGGCTTTGAACAAGCACATAAACTGCAACATCCTTTGCAATCCATCTGTAATTTCAGTGAGAACTCCAGAAAAGCTTCTTGCCTTCATTTGGAGGGTCTAGGAACATCTGCAAGTGCTGGCAAAGGGAGCAACTAAACTGTAGCGGGGAAAAATATGCTTTCCAGTTCTTTTTGGCAAATGGTGAATGTTGCACTTGGCAATATATTTTTTTAAAAAACGAAGGGGGGAAGGTCGACCAAATCGAATGAAAGCTGGCTGGGATGAATGGCTGGTCTGTCTGGAGATCCCCTTGTGTGCTTCTGGTTCAGGTGCTTTCTCATCTGCAGAAGTTGATGCTTGTCACCTGTGCTGGGGGGAGCAGCTGTCTGGCTCGCAAGTGCTTGCTGATACTAATTTCATCATTCTCCATTTGCTGGCCTCGGGTCAAGCTGGGGCTTCCCTCGGGAACCATTGTAATAAAAGGCCCTTCACATCACCCACACAGCTGTACAAACTAGAGCCACCTTAGCCCCTTGCTTGGCCCAGAACGCAGCTGGGATTTGGAAGCTGTGGCTGAGCACTGCCTTTTGAGAGACTGGATGATTCCTTTTAGTCTTGTTTATCTGATCTCTGCTAAGGTCAATTTTCAGAAGACAGACGACAGAGAGCATTCAGACAACCCTGATTTGGGGGGACAGAATAAGTTGTTTCAGCACTTCAAACTCCTGCTGCCCTCACATGAACAGAGTGACTGTAAAGTGGCTTACAGGCTCTGCCTAAGGATGCAAAGCAGATGGCATAAATTAAGATCAGCAAATTTCAAACAAATGTTTTATTTATTTTATTTTATTTTATTTTACATTTATTTTATTTTATTAGTCAGATTTATACACTGCCCATCTCCCTGTATCTTTGCTTTAGGCCTTAATCTCACCAGCTGTTGGGAGTTATTGAGGCAGCAACTCTAAAATAATGCTGGGCGTTACAGGGCTGTTGTTTTATAAAGATATTGTTGCCCCAAAAATCTCCCTACATCCTGGTCAATAAATAAGTGAGAACCATTTGGAAGCTGGCTGGTCAGTTCTTCCATCACCAGCATGTGGCCTGCTGGCAAATTCCAGTGCCAAAGCTCCTATTCCTTCCTGCCCCTCTTTTTTTAATCTCTTCCTGATCACTGGGGAGAGAAGAGCTGTATATAAAATGCATGACTGATGACCTCACTGTCAGCCCCACTAGGGAGAGCAGACCAGGAAATCAACACCACAGGAAGGCTAAAGCAACTTTTATTAAGATTGGCCATAATAAGAGAATCTTACAGGTCTGATTGTGCTGTACCTCCTCCCCCTTTTTATGCTACAGTGAATCAGGGAATGGCATCTGTCTGAGATGCTTCTGAATCTTATCTCCTTTCTCAGGACTTAAAAAAATGTTTCAGCCCCTTTTTCTAGGTAACACTTCTTGCATACTTCCATCAAGGTCATCTTCCTCACTCTCTACAATCATAGAGGGTCATCCCAGGGTATTGCTGTTGAAAAAGAAGGCAAGCCAGGAGAAGGGCTACTATGCATATAGATGGAGAAGTGGGTTTTGAAGAAGCAAGATCAGATCTGCGAAAGTTGCATCTTAGCCTTTTTTTTAAGCTAAAAGATCAAAAACAGATTTGGTGGACCTCTGAAGTTCCTACATTTAACAGAGATCAATGTGGAAGCAGCTTGCATTTTGTAGTTCACAGGCCTAGTTATTTCTCAGTGGAGATGGGATGTGACTCTTTTTGTCACATGCTACAGTCCATCAACAGTTGATATCTGATGTGAGAAGAAACTAGTACATTAGATTCAGAAACTAGTACAAAACCATTTCAGTCTTCCAAGGCTCACTGCAGCTGATCTGAAAATTTTTCATCAAATACATATCAGTGATTGACTTCATTATGAAATCACTGAACCTGAACTTATCAGAAAGTCTGACAGTGTATTTAGACTTGAATCACAACAATGGTTTTCTATATCAATTTTATAGAAAACTGGGATGACTGTGGTACTATCAACTACTGTTGCTGTGAATTTTAATTAAGCAATTTTACTTTTGTTTGGTGGACATTCCCTCCTTAGACTCTAGGAAATCTTTCATTTTATCTACAGGGCTTTGAAAAATGCAAATATAGCATAAATGGAAGCTTCTCACAAATGTAAATAGTAGTTTCAGGGGGTCATTTTGCGGGGATCACCATGGCAGGAAAAAGTCTCCACATGAAGTGTCCACTTCTCTATATCTCCTCTGCTATATCTAATTCTTAAAGCAAGGTCTATAATTGCATCTACACATTTAACATTCTAAAGGGGTGGACATTATTTAGCTACCCTTTTGGATATTAGTACTATCCAAAATATCTTGGATTAGCAAACAGTGTCTTGCTTGGAAGCTTTAATACATCTACGGCTTTCAATGTCTGATAAAGCTATTAGAGGATTTCGTAAGCAACTTGGCTAAAGTCAAGGCTTTAAAAAAATGAGCAGAAGTGTGATTGATAGCTTTTCATATGACCAGTTGCTTAAATCAGGGTTTATCTTATCTTGTCTCCCTCCCTTTCTCTGCTGGGTCCTTGGTTCATGTGGCTCCATCAGCTACTTGGTCTCAGTTCTGTAGGAAAATTTACAGTTTGGATTTGACAGGGACCATCCATTACACTGCTGTGCAGCTGTTCAAGTGAAGACAACTCTAAATGCTTCCATAAATTGTTTGTATTCATCTGCAGACATTCCTAGCTGGACCAAGAATGAAGGAGTCGGAACTGCCTTCTTTTTCCTTGGCAGAGAAGATCAAGCTTCTATCACCTGCATCACTGCCTGGTTTGTTCTCTGACAGGCAAGGATGTGAGGAAGACTAACTTTCTTCTTGTGCTCTGCCCCATTCATCCTGACATCAATAAGGCTGTATTATGCCATACCTGAAATCTTTTCCTCCTGCCGTTCATGAATGGTATGCAGCAATTGCTGATGGATTCCTACCTCCCTTCACAAAATAGGACTTCACTATTTTAGTAAGACAAAGTCTAGACAAGTAATTTCTCTTAAGTAGAGGGTGATTTTTCAAGTTGTTTTGGCTAGCAGCACAACATTCTTAGTGAACACATCTAGCGTTTGCTGTTACCATCTCCAAAATTAGCAATGGGGAGCCCAAGTCTTCTTGCTTTCAGAGCCAAAACAAATTAACTCCCTAAATTTTCAAAATTTTCCTTTATGGTTGTTTGTGTCAACTGTTTTCCATTGCTCTTAAGAGCAAAAATAGCCTCAGTATATTCCTGAATACTGGATATCTATAATTGTCATCCAAAAGATGTTTTGCATTACTGAATAGTAGATAAATACAACTGATTTTTTTGTTTATTAAAAGTATTGACAACTGATGAATAATGTTTTCTTCCAATTGAGATTGACTATGGTGAATTATTAGATTGATATTGATCGATTATGTGCCATCATGTCAGTGTCAGTTTCTAGCAACCACACAGATAGGCCTTCTCCAGGATGATCTATCCCCAGTTTGGTCTTTCAGATGCCCCCACTGCTGCTGAAATTTAGTACATCCACCTTACTGCTGGTCATCCTCTTTCCTTGCACTTTTTTCAGCATCACAATAATTGTGAAATTCTCTACCTTCAGGTTAATTGTCAACACTGATATCTGCCCTAGAATCTTTTCATTAGTAGTTGACTGCCAAAGAATTTGCTGCCTAAAATTATAGGGCATTTCATCGTAATGCATGCTCTGTTCTTCAGATAGGACAATGAACACTGCCCATTCTGAATAAAGCACATGCATAACATTTGCTGTGACTGCATTTCTCAGAAAAAGATCAGTAATGGAGACCAAGCTGTCTATCCACATTCCTTTTTATGGAGGAAATCCTGATTAACTTGCAAAGAAGGTTCCTGGAAAATAATTTCCAATGCAGAGAAGGGTACATCATATTTGACAGTATTTGATGGAAACCAATTAAAGCTTGCAGCAGTATACATTAATCATCTCTATGGCACTTTTTAATAGAAAAAATACTTTGTAAATGTTATCAGTTTCCTTGCATATTTGGAAAACTGCCAAATTTTTCTTGTTAGCCACCTGAGATTTTCAGTGAGCAAATAGAATAATCTGATATTTTTGAAGTTTATTTTTATGTAATCATTCATTCTTGTTACATACATTTGAAAGCTTTCCTTCTGGCAATCTTTTCCCTGGGGCAGTGATGACAGTGTAGTAAAGATGAATATTCATAAGGCCTTGATATAGCTCATGAAGCATGATCTAGCAAAAATGTCAGCACTTCCAATTTTTTCCTACATCATTTTTCAATGTGAGTGGACTGTTTGGCTGCAAATGTCGGGGGGGGGGGGATTTCCCCCCCCCAGGCTTAAGTTCCAATGAACAACTCTTCAAGCCAAGTTTTTGACAAAAGAAGGAAGATGCCATTGGTTCTGTGGAAAGATGTTCTCCATAACAAATGCTGAACTGATTACAGACAAATATAGCAGAAACAGTATTGATCAATGGGAAGGAACAGTTCTTCTGTGTAATTATTCCTTTTGGTACCAATAGGTACAAAGCCCCTGATTAATAGTAAGGTCAGTTGGTCAGAGGCAGTGGTGGAAGTAACCACCTTGATTAAATAATCTGCAAGGAAAAAATATAGTACTTTCACTGATGTGTGTGCTTAGTTTTAAACAAAGTATTGGAAGCAATTTCCACACTAGCATTTTGGAACAAGTAATGCCATTAACCTGCCATTGCTGTGGCCACGGTCAGCAACGCAGAGAATTTTTATACCCCCACAGCAATGGCTTTTAAAAACATTTTAAAACTGAGGTTGGGTGGGGGAGGAAGTCTTCCTGTGTCTTGGTTCCTTCCAATTTCTTGGCAAGAAGGTGATATTGTGGGAGAATTTGGAGGTAAGGGGATGGAAAAAATGGCTTCTTCTTCTTTGTTCATAATGAAAATACAAAACTGTTTGATTTGTTTTCTAAATTAGCAGGTTTGTTAGTAATTTCATTTCCTTCCTTCCTTCCTTCCTTCCTTCCTTCCTTCCTTCCTTCCTTCCTTCCTTCCTTCCTTCCTTCCTTCCTTCCTTCCTTCCTCCCTCCCTCCCTCCCTTCTTTCATTCTTTCGTTCTTCAAAAACATTTTCAAGGGTACCAAATTTGCGTTGCTGTAAGCTTTCATGGAGCATAATCAATTTCATTAGATGCATGGAGAGATAAAAGAGACTTTCACTCTCAACCGTTTAAGTCACCATACCTTTATTAGTCTTGCAGATGCCACAAGGGACTTGCTGTTTTGCCTGTAGCAGACTCACTTGTTTACCCTTCTGAAAATAGCATATTAGTTAAATGATAATAAAAGAGGCTATTACTTTCCAGCAAAGTAATGATGTGATGCTATTGACAGATCCATTTTTAAACCTTTATAGCAGGGAGGGAGAGACTGTGTGGACATAAGAGAACAAGAGGCCAGGGCATTATAAAGACAATTTAGGGGCAATAATATCTGAGCAGCCACTTCTAGCATTTGTACTACCTGTGGACATGCTATAAAGTAGGACTGTTTTCCTAGTAAGATTTAGCAATTTGATATTGTAGTATCAGGTATTTATACTGGATTGGGAAGGGAGATTTACTACTGCTAATGCCTTTTGATTCTTTCCCTTTCAAGGCTCCATCAGTCTTCTCAGCACTGCTTAACCCTTGCTCCGTCCTCTCGGTCCTTTTGATGGCCACTTCGGAGCCTGCTGCCTTCTTCCTGCCACTCTTCTTTACTTCCCAATTGTCTTCCTTGGCCCCTTTCTTCTACCTCCTCTGCTCCAGTCTTCCTCCTGCTCATTTGCTCATCAGTTTCCGCCCCTCTCCTACAGATTGCACACCCTTTTCATTTTGAGCTTAATTTATGAAATAAGCAAGAGGGCAATTATTTTAAAAGTAGGTACATAGATGTCTATCCCCCTTGTATACTACAACTGATAATCTGCGGCTAGTAAAACATAGCACATCCTTGTGGCGTTGATGGTGTTTATTTTTCCCAGTCCAGAGCAGCAGGACTTGTGTAGAACAACCAAACTGGACCTTCCGGTACAAAGAATTTATTCCATCCTGTGAATATTGTGTATTGAGCCATTACTCTGTATCCTTCATCATTTACACCACAAACCATTGTAAGTGAAGTAATATTCAGGATTCTGTCTATAGACGCAGGTGTGCTTTCTGTAATTCATGGGAAAAACCTTTCCATTTATTCATGGCTAGCCTTTAAAAGGATTATGAACTGCTGCTCCCTCTTTGCTTTACTTTTCATAATGATCTGGAAGAACTGTTGACTGGAAAGAAGATTCACACATTGTTTAAAAGCACCATTTATCTATGGATGTAGATACACAACAGAGGTACATTTTTCTCTTTAATACACAGACTAACTGGTATGTTGCAGGTCTTCCTGGAAAAGCTAAGTCACTGCCATGGCCCAGTTCTGCTCATGTTTCTTAAGTACCATGTTTCTGTGAAAGTTCACTGAAGCCTTTCTGCTATTCTGCTTTTTCCTACCATGTACATCTCAGAGAGTTAAAGCCTAGACAGGAGCAGAGAGGTGGCCCAGGGCAAGGAATTTAAATAATACTGCATTACTTTAAGGACTGTAGGGACAAAACAGAAGGAAAGCCAGAACAACCAGTGGGACAATTTCTGATACAGGATGCTGGCTGGGGCATTCTGGGAGTTGAAGTCCACATGTCTTAAAGTTGCCAAGTTTGAGAAACACTGCTCTAAATTATTGCTGCTACCTAGCAATTGTCTGGATTTTTGTACACCCAGATCTGGTAACCTGGATTATAGTCAAAGAGTTGAAAGGGATATTAGAGGTAATCTAGTCCAAACCCCTGTTCAGGGCAGGATCCACTAAAGCATGTTTAAAAAATGACCATCCAGACTCTCGTGAAGGAGAACTTGCTACTTCTTTTGGCAGCCTCTTTGTACATTTAACAAATTCCTCCCAGTATCTAGCCTGAACTATAAGTCCATTCCCTCTTCTCTGTGAAAACCTTTCAGAAATCTGAAGACTCCTATCTCCTTTTAGTCATCTTTTCTGTAGGCTAAACACATCCAGATCCTTTAACAGTTCTTGATAGGGCTTCTCCACCTTGGTAGCCATCCTCTGGAACTGCTCCAATGGATCACTGTCATTTTTAAACAGTGTTGCCCAGAACTGGACACTGAACTCCAAAGGGAGTCTGACCAGGACAGAGCAGATGGAACAATTATTTCTTGTGGTCTGGATTCTGTGTTCCAGTTAAGGCATCCCAACAGAGCATTGGCCTTTTTAGCAGCTGCATTGTACTGCTGGCTCATGTTTAAATTGTGGTTGTCAAGAATACCCAGATCCCCTTCACATCTACTACTGTAAAGTCAGGTCCCCCTTATTCCATTTGAATATACAATAGGATTTCTTCCTTTATTTCATTTTGTTCTTCCTTTCCTTTCCTTTCCTTTCCTTTCCTTTCCTTTCCTTTCCTTTCCTTTCCTTTCCTTTCCTTTCCTTTCCTTTCCTTTCCTTTCCTTTCCTTTCCTTTCCTTTCCTTTCCTTCCTTTCCTTTCCTTTCCTTTCCTTTCCTTTCCTTTCCTTCCTTTCCTTTCCTTTCCTTTCCTTTCCTTTCCTTTCCTTCCTTTCCTTTCCTTTCCTTTCCTTTCCTTTCCTTTCCTTTCCTTTCCTTTCCTTTCCTTTCCTTTCCTTTCCTTTCCTTTCCTTTCCTTTCCTTCCCTTCCTTCCTTTCCTTTCCTTTCCTTTCCTTTCCTTTCCTTTCCTTTCCTTTCCTTTCCTTTCCCTTTCCCTTTCCCTTTCCCTTTCCCTTTCCCTTTCCCTTTCCCTTTCCTTTCCTGTTATGTGTTTGTCTCTGTGTTTTGTTTATTCAATTAAAGAGCAATTAGGAGCCACAAAGCAGTGTAGGAAGAAATCCATTGACATATTTAGACTATATTGATCTGCGTAATACATATTAACAACTTGCAGATATTAAGCTAAAATAGGATAATAGTGGAAGAAGTCCATTTTCCTCACCCATTTTCCATTTCCAGCATAATGGGATTGATAACCAACCCTTCTGCAACATTCTCTGAGGTGTCCAGAAAATGAAGAAAAATCTATTTTAAATTAATCTCATCTTAAGATCAAAATAAAGACATTTTATATTCTGTAAAAGCCTTATTGATTTGTAAATATGGTAGTCCAAATAGCTAATGTCTCCCTAGTAATACATGTTAATTAAAAAAAAAAAAGAACTCAAATCACATATCAACCAACACTGACAATGATTCAGGAGTTTTACATGTGACTAAGCCAGGTTGTAGTTACCAAAAGTCTTCTGGATATTAAGGTACCAAATTATCCAGGAAAGTTGGTTGTCAAAGGGAAGCGTTGAAGGCTAATAATTAAAGTCGTGTATTAATTTAGCAAAGTGAGTTTCAGTTAAAAAAACATTATTTGGGGCAATTCAGTTGATCTCTAAGGGATTTCCATACCTCCAAGATCCACGCACTGTTGATGAGAAGAAATGTTCTTTCTTTGAATCCTGCAACTGCTCACCGGTCTTCTGTCCTTCCATTTTGGCTGCCTCAAGCATATGTAGCATATCACACACAGGCCTTTCTGTTTCCTAACTGACTCTCAGCAAAGCCATTTAGACAGAAGCACAAGAGCTCCTTGGGAGTGAGGGGATGGAGCTAGAAACTGATGAAATCCTCAAATCATACCAAAGATGTATGCAGATAAATTAGGTGTCTGACCTTAGACAAATGACTTGGATTCTTAGACAAATGAAAATAAAGTGTATTTCAGAGAGTAATTTGCTTCTTGTAACTTTGGGAAAATAAGGCTCTGTCTCAAATAGAAACAGACCTATCAAATTAAAGATATTTTCCCTTTCATTGCACTGGAATCCCTGGCTCACACATGTAGCACATGACAAATTATTCTGTTTTCTTCACAGAATACTCGAATATTTTTCAGACCACTTTTATGACTTGTATTTATTGCAGTTTCCAAATTATATTAAGCTTTGTAGCAACTGCACAATAATAATCCTCATTCCTGTGGTAGTATCAACAAAATTATAGAACCCATTTGCAACATTTTCCCCACCATTATCTTTGACCTGAGGCAGAAGAAAGCTTATGAAGACAGGACAGTTGTGGCTGGCCTGGCCTACAATTTCTCCTCCTTCACAAGAGGTGGGTCTTCAGGGATTATTGTTTCAGCAGGAGAGGCTTATTCTCAGAGTATAGCTACAAACAACTGTGTAAGTTTTTAATTTTAAACCTGCACCTGTACATACATTTCCTGAAATGTTCTGCATGATCTCCCATCTCTCCTGCTATGGTCTATTTATGGCATGAATTTTCATTATAAACACCAATGATAAGTGATCTGCGATCTTTCAAAGTCTTCCTTTTTTTTCCTGCAGTTATAACTGTGTGCACTGGTGCATGACACTTCCAACCACAAAGGATATTGGTATTCATTAACATGATTGCAAAGTAGTATATATATATATATGGATCTAAAGGATTCCATTATAGGCCCTGCCCTAATAAATTGGATTATTTTTGGTGCTAATGGTCTGAAGCCTTAATCTAATGAGCCTCCATAAATCAAGATAAGAATTTGGATTTCCCAAAACGTACCAATTCTCAAACTAGAGTCAACAACAGCCCCTTATAATAATCCGCAAAACTTTAGCAACCAACCATTTTTCTCCTTTTGAGTAATATAAATCCACATAAAGAATGTGTCATTCATCTGAAATTACCTGCATGCAAAAATAGTGCATGGACTTTGTCCACCCCACCAGCATGGTACTATTTCACCTTCAAGGGCTTTTGCTTGTAGGAAAGGAATGGCAGCAAGACAGCTAAGATCTTTATGAATGTCTTCTTGCATAGCTTCCCAGCAGAGCAAATGGGATGTAGGGATGGTGTTAGCAAATCTATTTTTTTTTTGGATGAGGGGAGAGCACAGATTAAACAATATGGTTTGTACTTTCCTACTGGCCAGCTGGAGAGACTATAATTGGTTTAAGGTTTTCTTTGAGTACTCACAGCATATTGAGGAAAGCAAAAGCAAAGATGATTGGTTGATTGGTTTCAAACTTTTTGGAGGGATTAAGGAGTGGGGAAAGTCAGTATGTGGAAGTGCCTTAAATAAATCATAACTAACACATATTGTTCTTGGTTTGCTAAGGCTGAGGCTGCAAGTTGTTTGGAATCAGGGTCATTTGGAGGCACCAGGTTGTAGGACAGTGTTACACATGCTTACCTGGGAGGAAGTGCATGGATTCAGTAGCTATTTAGGAGTAGCAGCATATAGGATTGCGGTGCTAATATTTCAGAAATTGAATTAGGTACTCTTACCGTTTCAAGTAGTAATGGTTTCTCCCTTTCGCTTTTCAACCTTTATAGGGAGGAGTCAGATGGTCAGACCAGAGAGATTATCAGTCCCAATCAAGTCAGGCATTAATTGTCTTTGGCTCTGATCTGGCTAAGTTTTTTCTTTTGCAGCTGCTGCCTCTGTCTGAGACTTTAATTTCAGTATGGCAGACAAGTGACTGAAGAAGCCTGTGTATTAACCTGTATCTAGCCTTGGCCTGAGGTGTAGCAGAATAATCGAGGTCTGGAATTTATTTATGAAATTAATATATGTCTAACATTTTTAGCCTGCTTTTCCCTGACAAGCAATCCCTAAATGGGACTGGAATAGATGGGAAAACATGCCAATATCATTTCTTCATTGGTCCTGCCCTATTTCAGATAAGACTATTTACTATATTTTAACTCACAAGCAAGATAACCTTTCCATAATCAAATACTGATTTTTGTTGTAAAAAAAGTAATTTCAAGAAAAATGACTCTGACAGAGCAATCAATCTTCAGTAGTGGCAAAGCTTGGCTGATATGCAAAATGGCCCATGTTCAAACTGTTTTCAGATAAGACAGAGAAAGCCTCCAGCCTGCTACATCATCACTCCTGAACCAGCCTGATTTGATGTTTCTTGGAGAAGAAGGCACATTTCTCATAATCACTGAATTCAGGAATGTACATTTACTTAATTTAAAAAAAAAAACAACTGACTGGAAGTAGGCATCCCTGCTTGTAAAGTTACCTAACTTCCATCTGTACTACATGAAGCCTAGAAGTCAACATGGTAGGACTTCATCAGCTTTGAAAAAAGGAGGAAGGATGTAGAGTGGCACATTTACACAAGGACAACCAACTGTGGATCCTGATTGCTCCCCATCACCAGCTTTGGCTTTCTGCAGACACTTCTTCCACCCTCCAATCCTCTGCCTCAGAACAATAATTATATTAATTATGGATATGATTTATATCAATAATGATTCCTGATGGAAGCATAATAGGATCATAATTAGATTCCAACACACTTTGGATACTGACAATTAGATGGTTCCCCTCAGTTCCTATAATCCTCATCTTTTTGAGTGCATTATCTGCCTCTTTAAGGAAGAAAAGCTAGATGAACTAAGTCTCCCTATTACTGATTGGAGGGAGAGAGGGAGGGGACTCACTTGTGATGCTTTTAAAGCATGATTCATTGGTAGTCATGGTCCAGTTCTCTTAGTACATAGTGATCCCACTTTAAAATGCAAAAGGGCACTAGGCTATCAGTTGTTTCTCAAGTTGTGCCAGCTTGCTTGAGGTGGTTACTCTTAAAAGGTTGTGAGCCAATATAAATTCCTAAAGCACCATGGGAGAGAACCTTTTTGTTTGTGACTTTCCCTCTGGCTATCAACATGTTTTGTTCTTCCCAATATAAATATAGTGATAGAGATATGCGCACACATATACATGCGCACACCAGCACAAACAAGCTGTAAGCATACAGCATGTACCCTTTGCTTTAGGCAAGTTGGGGGCCCTGTTATGACTAGAAGGGGCGGAGGGCAGGGGCTAACCTTCCACTTAAGCCCCCTTGCTTTGATAAATCAATTCCCTGTGTATTTGTAGTGGGTTAACCAGAACAGAAACAGTGAGATCCAATGTGGCAGGAATGATTTTATTTTTGGCTGGCCCTGTAGCTACCTGGGTAAGGGATAATAATCTGTCCCCTCAGGTATTCTGGACTCCAACTCTCACAGTTTCTAATATTATCTGTGCTGGTGGAGGCTGATGGGAGTGGATGTCCAAAATCTCTGTGGAGGACCAGATTATCTATACCTGAATGTTGGAGAATCATTCATAAATGTAGTTTATGGAGATGTATGAACTGTGGTGGTCCAACATTTATTTGTGGGGGATAGTAAAGGGAAGTGGTGTACAGCTTTTCTGTTTCTCTGTGACATTGTTTTCTACTTGCAAGATTTCTTTTTAATATTCAGTGACTTATGCATATACCTACAACATAGAGAATATTGTTACTTGTTCCTTTGTGCTGGCGAATGAAAATGGCTTGTAACGGAAGGGATAAGTGAGGTAGGCAGTTTAAGATGAAGCCAAGGGACCTAGTTATATTTGAGCTGGAAGAATGAAGCAAGATACTACTATCTAACCATATAGAAGAAGATGACAAAACTAATGGAGTCTATTTCTTATGACTATTTAAGACAAGACCAAAAAAGTGCCTACATTGCAAGGAAAAGGCAATTAAACATGAAACAAATTGACTTAGAAGTATGTGGAACTGTGTTGGGGTTGGACAAGGAAAGCAATTGTGTTGGGCCCCACACATAGAGGGGGCCACATCCAAAGAATTTGAAATGTTCACATGGATCAATATCTTTCCTTCAAGGCAATAAAACTAATAATGAAAATATAATTCCAAGACTTATTTCAATAATTTAATTTCCTTAAATAGTTCATTTGGATGGACCATTGACTTCAGTGAGGAAAGGGGGAAAATTACATTAATGTTTGATGCACAGGAAAGAATATTTGGGATGAGCAGGTTCTTCAATGAACATTCTGGACCTCTCAGAGTCTTAAAATGGTCCTTGTGTATAGGTAGGCAGTCTAAGTGGGAATTGTAATAGAATTTTTCAGTGGTTTTCAGCCATGGGTAAGTACATTTAAAATATAATTTTCAGGAGCAATGAACTAACATGTACCTGCCTAGCCCATCAGCATGCAACCAACCTATAGCACAGTAGAGAGCAAAGGAGGTATATATTCCTTTGAAAATAGTGAAATGGAGCAACAAGTGATCTACAAGTTATGGAAAGTCTTTTACTAGTATATGTCAGCTAGAGTCCTGCTTGAGTCAAGATTATCCAGCTTCAGTTATGTGCAGCCCCATAGCTTTGGGTGGGATTCGGGAAGGCACCATGCATGGGTTGTTTTCTAAGGCTATTTAGAAACTGCAGCTACAGCTGGTAGATTGCCAAGATGAGGCATTAGAATCAAATTAGAAACACAAATCTGCAGTGATCCTGTCTGTACACACACTAAGGTCTTCATCTGAGATTCTTCTCTGAATGTCCCTATGCTCTGGGGGGTGAAGAGGGGTTGCTGAAGAGAGGAGGTGTCCAGGGACGGCTTCCCAGTAATTGAGAATCCTCTTCTGGCATGCGTGACTTTCTGCCAACCCCAAGGACATTCTCCCTATTCCGACCAACCCCTCTGGCCTTCTGATGTAATGTCTTTACCTACGCAGTGATTGTTACACTATTATTTCCGCCACATATGTTATTTTATTTCTGCTGATGACGTTATGTTGTGCGTTCTCTCTCTCCCTCTCATCATATAATAAGGACTTAAGCATTTTTTCTTGGCACCAAAAAAGTACAGCATGTATTTTATGCCAGACAGACCACAGAATCTGAGATTAGGGGGCTGCATTGCTTTGGGAATGCTAAATTCAATCATTTTTTGAAGGGGTAAAAAAAAAACAATAGCACAACTCCTGTGGGTTAGTGACAACGTCAACATGTTTTTCATTGACTGTTGCATTTTCTGGGCTAGGAAGTGAAAATCACTGACACAGATTCAATTAAGGATATATAATATAATATAATATAATATAATATAATATAATATAATATAATATAATATAATATAATATAATATAATATAATATAATATAATATAATATAATAATAATATTAATATATAAAATCCCCTCTCACCTCTATGAGTGGTAGGTGTCTTCCTCAATCTCGGGTCCTCTACCAGAAGCCTGGGAGTTTGAATTATCTTAGCTGTCCCTAGCACTGCACTCTTGTGGACAGAGAGATCTGATGTTGTTCCTGGGATCTTTCGGAGCCACTCTCCCAGCTTTGGAGTCACAGCCCTGAGTGCTCCTATTATCACTGGGACTACTTTGGCCTTGACTTTCCACATCCTCTCTATTTCCTCCTTCAGGCCCTGGTACTTCTCCAGCTTCTCATACTCCTTCTTCCTAATGTTGCTGTCACTTGGCATTGCTACATCTATCACCACCACTGTCTTCTGGTCCTTGTCTATTACCATGATGTCTGGTTGATTGGCCTGCCTGTCCATCTGGATCTGGAAGTCCCACAGGATCTTAGCCCTGTTATTCTCCAAGTGGAATCTCCCATCTGGACTTGGGAGGGTCCAGCCCATACACTGTGCAGATGTTCCTGTACACAATGCCAGCTACTTGGTTGTGCCGTTCAGTATAGGCTGTTCCTGTCTGCATCTTACACCCTGCCAGTATGTGTTGGACTGTCTCTGAGGCCTGTTTGCACAATCTGTACCTTGGGTCCTGTCTAGTGTGGTAGACCCCTGCTTCTGTGGATCTGGTGCTTAGTGCCTGTTCTTCTGCTGCTATGATCAGTGCCTCAGTGCTGTCTTTTAGTCCAGCCTGTTCCAGGCACTAGTAGGATTTCCCAATGTCAGCCATCTCAGCTATCTCTCAATGGTACATCCCATGCAGGGGCTTGTCTTGCCATGGCACTTCCTCTGCTTGAACTTCCTCCCATGTCTGCTGCTACCTCAGGCATTCTCTCAGCAGCTCATCTTTGGGTGCCATCTTACTGATGTACTCCTGGATGCTCTGGGTTTCATCCAGGACAGTGGCTTTAACACTCACCAGACCCTGTCCGCCCTCTTTCCAGCTGGTGTGCAGTCTCTGGGTATTGGACTTGGGATGGAAATGGCTGGTGTACAGTTTTTTGGTGTTGGACTTGGGTGGAATACACACACACAAACACCATTTTAAGTGTCATGGTTTTCTCCCACTTTTCTAATCCTGGTTTGGTCACTGTGTGAAGAACTTGTAGCCCTTGTCATTAAATACAATTTTTAGTCCTCCTGAGAAGAATGAAAGAAAATTAAAGTCTATAATGTAGACATATAACTCCTATTTAAATGAATGAGACCTAATGCCAAGCAGCAGGACTCCTTGGATATACTACAGCTACATTAATGGAAATGAAGTGGACAGGGACAATTACCTTAAATAACACATGAAGAGTAATTTAGGGTAGCAAGGCCATATGAGAAGAAGGTTATACAAGGCTAGAGGGACTGGAAGGAACACAAACCTAAGAGTTTACTTCAGATTTCATGTGGTTATTTATTTATTTTACTAGGGCTCACATCCAATTGAAAGTGCCTCTGAGCAACTTCCAACTCCAAAATACAGATTAAAACAATACAGGCATAAGACATCAGAATATAGCACCAAAGACAATCTAACCACAATCAGTATATAATCTTCTCCAAGGGGGACCTTAATGACCTGGGACAAGCCCACAGCTATTAAGGGGCTTGAGTTACAGGTTAAAATATGCAGTTACAGAGATAGTGAATCATCTGACAACATGCAAGATTAAAACTGGGTTTTACCAGATAAAAAGGAAATCTTTGTGGAAAGTGGGCTGCATAATTTCTGTGCTTTTTTATTTATTGGCTGCACAGCCATAGACCAAAATATATATTTTTTAAAAGCAGCAGAAATAATACAATAAATTAAAAGAGAGAAAAGCCAGCAAGCCGCTGAGCTTTATAGCCAGCAGACATATTAGAGATCAAGCCTGCTGTTGGTGAGTCAAGCCCAACAACATCTAGTAAGGATTGCTATGGCAAGCAAACTCCTATTCAGAGATTAATAATAGCAGCCAAGATAAAACAAACTGCAAAATAAAGTAGAACAGAGTCCCCAAACTTACTTGTAGGGTAGACCCACTAGCTTCTGATGGCCACTGCTACAAGTAAAAATTTCACAGCCTTCCTGAATGACTCAGGAGATTGGTCTTGCAATAACTGATTTGTAATCACTGACTGAGGTAGGTGGGAGAACCTATAGACAAGTGGCTCCATAAATTCAAGATGCCAGGTATGGTACAGAAGGCAACTCTGTGTGCTATTTATACCGCTTCAGTGTCTGAGAATGTGCAAAGGTGATTCTGGTAGTGAATATTATTATAGCTGTCTGTTGACTCTGCTGAGGGCAGGGTACCAATTCGTGCCACTGTAGATGCCCTTCTGTGTGAAGCATAAAGGATATCATAAAAATATCTAAGTATATTCAAGGGAGCACCTGCTTGATCATGATAATAAAGATGTAAAATTGTGAGTCTATCTTTTTGGATGTCTAGGTCTCAAACTTTCCATTTCTGACATGGCTTTACTTGGACTCGACATCTAGCTAGGAGTGGGGAATAGCCCTCAATAACCCAGATCGGAATCTGTTTGGTGCTATTGAGATCCCATGACAATGTTTTCATTATGAAGGAATCAAGGTCCAATCATTATGGCCTAAGTGAATGTAGGATGTATGTCTGGAAGAAAAGGGAACTTTGTATAAAACAGTTCTCAGTGCGAGAAGCTGCTTTAGAACAGAACTGCTTAAAAATGAATTGCTGATCCAGATTCTCCTCTTGGTAGAAAAGAGAGAGAGAGAGAGAGAGATGCAGAAAGAAACAGTTGAATTGTAGCTTGACATAGAGAGGCAGGTGTAACAACTGACTTAAAACCTATACATCCACCTTTCATCAGGTTTGAAAAGATCAGTTTGGAGGTCTCTGCAGCCTTTAGAGATATTATCATTCTGATCTGTAGTGTGGTATCAGAAAATGTGGCTGTTTTGTTACTTACCCCCAACTCCAGGTAATTACCGAATGAATTATATTGACCACATATCTAACAGAGATTGTTTGGGATCTGCTGTTTTCTTATTTCCTTTATGGTGAAAACTATGCATATATTTAGAACACAATTGTGGTGTTGAAATCAAAGCCAGCCAGATGTCCATCTGTTTTATCTCTGCGGTATTATATATCTATGCTGTATAGCAGCTGTTTTATTTTATTTATTTTTCTTCTTCTGGTTTTCTCAGTTTTCTGAAGCTGTTCCAAGAATTTTTGTTCAGGTAGTGATGTCATTATGGCAGAGCTTTAGGGTAGAAGTCCAGAATGAGAAAGAAGTCCTCTAATGAATAGGTTGAACTTATCACATTTTGAAGTCAATTAAATATCACCCTTAACCATCTGGTGGGGATGGGGAACTTATGGCACATCAGATGAGCCAAATACCAGCAGACTAAACCCAAAGAGCCAGTATGGAAGGATGCTGGGAGTTGTAGTTCAGTAAAATCTGGAAGTTTACAGGTTACCCAATGCTGATCTAAAAGGTCCATCTGCGTAAGATTATTAAAACTCGCAGTTTAAAACTCCTCGGCTTCATCAATGCTCTGGAACTTGACTGCTTGTTCATTCCTAACTCCAAAAGCAAGTTCAGTGGAAGACATTATTTGTTTTCCAGTTTTCTCTTGGATAATTGTAGCAATAGCAGCCTTCTCTGCCCTAAAAGACAGAAGGGAGTGCCCTCCAGTGGACATTAGAAACAAATGTCAGAAAACGGGACATATCTCTTGTAAAACTGTTAAAGCAAAGGAAGCTATTATAGCAAGGATAATGTTAAAACACATCAAGGTTAATAAATAAAGTCTGGCTGAAAGTTCATCTAGTTATGAAGACCCATCTTCATAACTATAGTAGTTATCAACGTTGCTATATATCTGAGACTGGCCGTTGGTCACCCTCTGGTCAGATAGCATTGTAGCATATACATTTGGGTCCCTGTAGCCCTGTGGAACTTTTGGGAGCTCCTCCTCTCCCACTCCTTCGGACAGTTTTGAATAATCAATTTTTTTTAAAAACCATAAACCAGTTAAACCTTCTTGGTAAGCTTCCCATTCAGACCAATGTCAATTTCAGAGATAAGGTCTCATTTCTCTGGGGTTTAGCTGACCACCTGTCTGCATGTGCTTAGGAGAAGGTATTCAAGAGAACAATTGCAAGCAGAGTGGGTATAGCTGAATGACATATAAAGTCCAATAAATAACCAACATGTATAACATTTTTGCTGGCTATACAAGCTATATGTCAGTATATCTATGTGTGTTGTGCATTAATGGGAAAATACGTGGTTATCCATATTTCAAAAAGGTGGTATTTTGGGACCTGAAACTTAGTGATGGATAAGGTAAAGATTTCAGGCATGTCATTATAATGCTGTATTTGTTGATAACTAATGACCCAGTGAGTCTTTTATGGGATTATTCTTATGACAGTGATAGGGATGATTGGGTCTAAAATACCGAGTTCTTCATTTCACTAAGAACCAGCATAGCTATAGTTCAGATACCAGAAAGATTTACAAATCCATATTTTAAACAGGCCTAGCATGGTATACCATAATAACAGTAAATAGTTACAAATCTCTCTCTCTCTCTCTCTCTATATATATATATATACACACATATTTATCTAATGCAAATATTATTCAGATGCATATCTATTTCCAACATTTTTAATGCTTTCGTCTTCTTCTTGATAGATTATTATTATTTCTGTGTTCTGTTTTTCTTTTGTTTTTCTTTTTGTTATTAATTAAAAAACAAAAAAAATTATTAAACAAAAAAACAGAACTGGAACCCAGGAAAGATCTGGATTATCACAGTCCATTGCTGATATGTTCTTGCACTGGACCCACAATCACTTCTATGTATATCACTTATAATATAGAATATTATGTGCATTGTTGTTCAAGATCCATAAATTCAACTGATGAAAGATGGACTAAGCTGAACCTATAATTCATTTCCCACATGGAAGTCCATGTGAAATGCCTCGAAGCCAGTTACCTAATACTGCTGGACAAGATGGTACCTTCCTTTCTGGGTCAATGCACAGCCTATATCAGGATATCTTTGGACACTGCTGATGCAATGTTCCACCTCCGTTTCACCTCTGGAAGTCTTCCAGGCTAAGAACAGGCCACAGAGCAATTCTAAGATACAGCAATTCTAATGACATAAGAGGCTAGATATAATCATGATTTGGAAGACGTTTCTTTGGTTTGAAAAGAATCTAACCCTTCCTTCCTGTAAAACACTATTTTATGGAGCTTATGAGATCACATAGATGTATCCCACAACTGCCCTGAATTATGTTTAAGGTAACTACATTCCAGGCTTCTTGTATGCCTTTATCAAGGCTTCATTCTCTATAAATCTGTATTTTATGGGATGCATCTTAAAATTAGCTGGCCTCTCTGATGGATTCTTCTGAGAGCAATTTTTATTGCCTTGAGATTGCCCTGGATGCTTTAATTAGCACTGACTCCATCGTGTTTTTTTTTTTTTTAAATGATATCACCAACTTGTGGGACTGTTTATTTATACTGATGTTCTATTTATATATAAATAATATGTTTGCCTGTTTCTCATCAGTTCTGAGAAAAGCCACTGAATGTTCAAAACATCATCGTGATCCAGAAGCCATTTCTAAATTTCTTTCTACACTCAGTTGGAGTTAATTTAGTTCTTTTGTCTATTCTCAGATTGATTTTATTTACATAGGAGACTCCTGAGCACACTTCCTTTTCTAGTTTTTAAAGGGGCAAATGACATTTCTTCATCATAAATGCTAATATAAAACCAGATTCTTATGTGTCCAGGGCTCCAGTTGTTAATAGTTACATGAGTGGTGGCAATTATTGTCCCTAAATAGACAGCAAAGATAAGGATAAAAGACAGAAAAAAGACATATATTATTTAGAATTATGTGCATTTTTTCCTTATGCAAAGAAAATGTTAATTAATAAATAATTTGCATGAGGAATAAATGCACAAGGGAAGGAGACTAAGTAAAAACTATTACAATGGAAAAGTTATAATGGAAAAATTACTGTCTTTAAACAAAATAAAAATTGTTGGTTGAAGTACCTATGCCACAAAAGAAAGGGAAGGGATGGGGGAAAAAAGTGTTACAATCTTTTAGCTTTTGATAGCAACTGATTAGTTGACCCCTGGACTGATAGAATTAATACTCTGTGTGTGTTTTTTTAAACTCTCTTTCACAGTGTTTGAAAATGAATCAGTATCTTTATTATTCAGCCAAAGATCATTAAGAAAGCTAGTTCAACTGCTACATAATTTTGTATTTGCTCAGGATAACAATGATGGAGCGTTTTGCCTCACTGGGCTAAAAAACAGTCAGTCTCTCCAAAAAAAACCTGCCTTTCATATCACTTATCCATACTGTAAAGCTAAGGACTATGCCTAAGAAGAAGAAAAAGGAAGAGGAGCGAGGAGGGCTTGCCTACTAATATCCAAGCCGGAGGTTTATATGATTCCTCTCCAACTCTTCTCATTGCAATGAACTCTGAACCTGTGCTCATCAAGGGCTTATTCAAGCAGGTAATATGTAAGTAGTGTAGTTAGGATAACTACTATTTTCATTTGGAATTACACATATATGATGGTTGCTTTTCCTTGTTTTCTTGTATTACCCTTTCCTAATAAATTCCATTTTATTTTTAGAAATTTGACTTCATTAGTTCTAGGAAGGCATGAAATGAAATATTCTTTATTCAGTCGATGACCAGCAAAATTTGAAAACGTACAACACAAAAGTAAAATCAAATGGGTGAGATAAAATACTAGCATAACAAAGAGTCTCTATAATAAACATGTAACATACGCTACTATGGTGTGTTAATTACCTGTGCAAATGTAAATTTTAGTATTTCTCATTAAGATCTTACCTACATGCAAGATTACACAGTAACGGTTACTGTTGTAGCCCTTGGGTTTCAGGAGTGGCACAAGGCCCCAAACTCATATTTTTCGTGCACTGCCTGGACAAGTCAGCTTATCCAGGCAAAGTAAGAGGGAGAGGCCAGAGTGCATCTGGCAGAGATCCGGCTCTACATGCACAGGCAATGCCACAATTCTGACAGGACGATGTTCTGGGCCTTCCAGACAGCAACGTGTCCGAGCAGAGTAGGAAAAGTGTGAGTTCATAGTTTAACTTTAATTGTATTGGAAATACTGGGATTTAAGCACTTTAATTTCTATCGATTTCTTTTTAGTAGAATTTGTTGTGCCTAACTATGGTTTATATGTGATCGTTCATCCCAAACGTTTATGTTCACATATACTTATTTAGGGCTCAAAACCAAATCAACCCAGTTTTAAGCAGAAGGGTGGCTGGTAAGTTGAGCACCGCAATAGATACCTCTTGACTAATAAAACCTTTACAATGGTTTTAATTAGCTAAACTTTGTACCAGATCAACAATAATAAAAAGACAGGAGAGAAATTAAATAAGGAAATAAATTCTTTCTAAGCCCTCATACTTTCACTATCGGCGCTCAAGAAAACTATCAAGCTATTTTTTATGTTTCCATTCTCCAAGTGAAGCAACCAGAACAAAATTCTAACTTTTGATTATCAAGAAATGTCATCCATCTCAAAGGGAACTCTATATATGGAAAACTTTTTTTCAGTAAGTCCCAAACTACTACGTTTCCCAAAGATTTAAGTTTAACTTTACTGTATTATTAACTGAGTAGATTTATGAATTTGCGACATCAAAGTAATGATAAAAGTACATTCTATTTGAAATTTTAGGGGCTCATAGCACAGCAAAGTTTGAGAATCCCCTGCCATGTGACCTGCCATAATTTTTTAAATTAACTTTGATTTTGATATTTCTCATTTTGAAGGACTAATAGGATGAATTATTGTTGGAAAGGTTATTGCCTAATTCAGATACAGCCCTTGGCACAAGGTTCATTCTGTTCTATATTTCTAGGCTTTGGGCAAGGAGATTGAAAACACCTCCCCCCACCTTTTCCCCTCCTAGATTGTGGTGAAGGGAGAAGTCTTGATGAAAGGGAACAGTATTCCCCAAGTAGATAAGCAAGATATGTCAGAAAGGTCAGCCTGGCTGTTTACTGCTTTTGATAATTATCTTTATCAGAGGCTCCTTGGAAGAAGTGGTCTGCCCAAGTTACCATTCTGTTCAGCTCATCAGAGCAGAATGGAAAGTTGGATGATCTGGAGAATGACTGAAGGAGGATCAAGTGAGAATGAGTCCAGTGAGAACTGGAATGCGGATGACGAAAGAGTCTATCTGTTCATTCACAAGAGAAAGCACCACCCCTTAGAATCACGCATAGTGAGAATCTGAGGGAACAGTGAGGCATGATTATAAGGGAAAGTGAATGTGCATCTCTATTTCTTCATGCAGACACATGATTTTGCCATCCTCATACAAAAAGTTACATTTGGGACAATCAATGGTGGACTGACTACAATGGTCATTTTGATTTGGGATGGACTTATGAATCATTAATCCAATACTTTCTCTGCCCTCCTAACTCCAGCATGGAGTGGGGGTAAAGAAGTCCCTTTCTTATAGTTCCTTCTCCTTGGCCCAAGGTTAACCTTGACAGTATCTAATGCAAAAGCCCTGTCCCTATTTATTGGAAATTTAGTGCTGGTTATCCAGAAGGACTAGTTACATCTTTAAATCTCCTTTTTTAAATGAAAACTTTAGGACACTGTAAAATTTAAAAGAGCCAAGCAAATATTTCTCTCAAATATTGGCAGGCTTCATCCCCTGGAATGTTCTAATATAAAAATGATTTTTCCAATAACTATGAAAGGATTAAAAAATATATAATTAGAAAATACTAAAGGATTTTTTAAAAGGATGTTGCAAAATACTAACTTTCAGCTACAGAACATGAAAACACTTACTTACTGGTTTGCTTTTGTTAATAATGTTTATGTTCAGTTTGTACCAATACATTCTCTCACATATCACAAGTCATACTTTAAAGGGGATTGTTCTCTATTTGAAAGGGTTTGAGAAGCAACTTCCACTTTAGAGAGGCCTGTGGTATCTGAACTGTAAAAAATCAGACAGCCACCATATAGTGCCTTTTATTTGCTGTTGTTGCCATCTAGTGGTCATCTGGAGTTTTGCAACCCAGATATATGCTTATATTTCATGATGACCACTTTCAGAATGGCTATCTAGTCTATTTCAGGGTTCAAGATCCATAAGAAGGGAAACCAAAGATCCCTGAGTTGGCAATTAACAGTTAGACCCTGAGTGAAGTAGGCACATAGCTCTCTTGATCACAGTCATTCATGAAATCTCAGTCTCTTGCATCTATAAAATAGCTATCCTACTCACAGAAAATAATGTTTTGTGCAAATTTTAGAAGATCATTGCTATAAGTGATGGCAATCCATGTTCCATTACCTGCTTAACTAGATCAGTGGAGTAAGATGAACATGTTGTGGCATCAGAGAACAGGGTTAATTGATCTTATCAACTAATCCTCCAGAATTACATTAGGCAAAATAGACTCAACATTGCGTAGGGTTCAACTAACTGCACCCAGTCTTTTTTGGGAATACCGAAACTCAGTGCATTGACTCATTCTGCCTAACTGATCTTCCAGGAAAAAGAGCTGAAGAGAAAGAATGGTTGGGAAAAGTCCTTGCATCATAGATTACATCTCCTGAGCACTGAATGGCTGCAGTAGCCAAGCCATGCCAAGTGCTCTTGCTTAGACAGTTGGGAAAGAAAATTGGTGATACAATGAAACCTTGCAGGTATTCTCCTGGAGCAAGGGCTTACAGCAAACTAGGTATTTCCTGGAGAAAACAGATGGGATCTCTCACTAAAAGGGTGACTGTGCACTGCCAGAACTACTATATGAAATGATGTTGTGTGAACAGGCCTTTCAGGATGGGAGAAATGCAGGTGAATTAATTCTTCATAAGTGCAGCAGAACATATTGGATTCAATAACATTGTTGATTTAGATCTGAAATGGAATGATTGTTGATGGTTTCTGAGATGCTCAAGATTTTTTAGGTAACCTCTGCCCCAGCTTCCAAATCAGAGCAAACATTTGCCTGCTATATCCTAGTGATGAGGAGAGAGACGTTTCTACTAGCCAGGAAGCTAGTAATAACCCCAGGATTAATTACTGACAACTTTTCGCAAAGCTTTAGACCCAAACTGATTATTTGGTATCCTGTCCACATGAAGGCCTGCTGGATATATAAAGTGAAGGAAATGGACTCCAAAGTTTTTTCTTTTGTCCTATACATATATAGGACACCCCATGTCCTGATCTTACTGTTTCTTATGGGACCGGGACAGCTGAAAATTCTCACATGTTCCATTAAATGGATCAGATTACAGCTGTGACAGGAGGCCAAGAGTCTCAGTGCAAGAGCTCAGAGTCCTGATATGAAGCCAAATGTTTTGGGTCACATACTTGAATCCTCCCGGTGAAACTCAATATTGAGGTGGATAAGTAGTGCTCACCACATGAAGCTAATGTCCTCCTGTACTGACAGACTTGGTATAATCAGCCAATCAACTTTGAGAGAGCCAAGTTAAGATGTTAACCACATCAGCTCCAAAAGAACAAGGGCCTGTGGAACCAACTTGGTCTAAAAACATTGCACAGGTGATAGCTACCTCAAAGTTTTGGAAAGAAGCTTGGGGCACTCTTGCTACAGTTGTGCTGCTATTTATAATGTAATTTTCACTCTGAACATCTCCAGAGGCATTTTTAAAGCTGCCTTTGTTGTGCCAGTTTTTAAAGCTCCCAGGAGATCAACTGCCTTGTGCTTAGATTCATTGTTACATCCATAGAAGAGATACAGTACACATCTTTTGTTGTTACCCAAAAGGGTCCCATTACCCTGCAACTCTAAATCCAGGCATAGCTTCTTCTAGCATCTGAATTAATGGAAGGTGAACCAATGCCTTAGAAATGCGTCATCATTATTATACTACGATTTTAAATGGGCCATTAAGTGGCCATGCTAGCAGGCTACTCAGCATGCATAACAATTGGACATAGATTGCATAGCTCTATAGCATCCTTGTTTTGTTTTAAATATCTGTTTAACTTCACACACAAGGCAAATTTGGGTTCATTATCTGGGTTTATGCCTGGGTAATAATAAAAGTGTAACAAAAATAAAAACACAGAAGAAAACATCAAGTAGTCCAGTACATCCAGAGCTTTTAAATTTGTTCTAGGTCAGTTCCAGAAGCTGAATCCTGAAGAGATGGCACAAAGGCAGGGGGAGACTTAAATGTTTAGAGATTTTTTTTTAATAATTACACACAGAATGATAATTGATTCATAAATTTATTCATTATAGAGTTAATAGCCTTATCTGGGAAACAGAGATTAAAATGGGTGCTGTAACTCTGAAACTCCCGTTTTTCTAAGAACCTGGTGAAAAGGAAAGATGTTTTGATTGTTGGGGACTTCAAGGACACACTGAGAATGGTTTGCTATCATCCTCCTCCTTAAGAATGTGCTCTGTTGTTAACATTAATCAAGTATTTTGCCAGCTTCTATCATGTGAATTTCTGGTCCTTGACACCTCTCTGTTTCTATCCACTTTGACAACTAATAGAAATAAAACCTTCAGATGGGCAGAATTTGAAAAACAGAAAAGAATTTTTATCTTCCCACTGTCAAATCCTGAAATTAAAGCCTGTTAAATGGCTATATTTGGCTAGGGAAAAAATCTTGTATTTCAAAATAGTAAACAGAAATTACTCTACTATAAAGGATTGATCCTTTGCCAAGAATGTAAAATAGCCAGTTCTCTCCACTCAGAAAAACAATCCTCACCTCCAATCCTCACTTCCAAGACCACATTCTCTTTTCAAAGTTTAGGAGTAATGTTAAATTGTTCTTTATGACTAGCTCGATTTCCAGCATTATAAACATAAAAATAGCTTTCCTTCTAACATAGGTGGAAGGCCAAAATTGTTAAGTGCAAAAACATCACCATGGTTCAAGGGTTTTTACTGCATCATCAAATTTGATGTCACAGTCAGCAGAATTAATTTAACTGCAGCCCACTCTTAAGATATTTATTTCAAAATCTCATAACTTCATTGGGACATATGCTCAAGTAAAAATGTGCAAGATTATAACCTTACCTGTTAGGGAATTGTCTTCTTTTGAAATTAGTAGACCATAAAACTTAACAGACATTATTTGCCATACCCTGATAAAATGTTCCTTTTCTTGATGAAAAGGAACATTTTTAATAGTGGAAAAAGTATTTTGCCAGTGAAATCAGATGGTATTTTAAATGGCAAAATAACCATTTAATAAAAACACATACAGTCTTTAGAATCTTAAGCATATAATGATACTTTTTGGCAATACCTTGCTATCCCCTGAGGAGGAGGAGGAGGAGGAGGAGGAGGAGGAGGAGGAGGAGGAGGGATCATGGTGATAGTCAGTTCATATACAGGATCCCTACAAAATTAATAATACTTAGCTTAACACTGCCTGGTTGCTCATTAAGAGATTTAAATGGAATGAATATTAGAGAATTCTTATCCAAGGAAAACCTGAACTAATACTGTCCATGGAACTTCTTATCCCTGGGGAAGGAGGCAAGAGTATTCTGGGCTGGGAAACTTGTGTGTGAGAGAATCCTGTAACCTGTAATCCATTGAATGGAGCTGGTTTTCACATTATGTAGATCTGCAATCTCTTCTCTTGGAACTGCTGCATTATCTTGAGGGTTAAAGTCATCTGTTGATCAACCTCAGGATGTAGCTGGGTGCTGGGTCACCTGGATACAAGTGATACTGAGAGTCACCAACAGCAGGTTCCAGGGCTTCGTGCCACCTGAGTTTAAAACAGACAACAACTGGAAAGGCTCTCTGTCCTTGTAGAAGGAATATTAAGAGACTGATTCTTAAGCTATGTCCCTGTTTGTAGGTAGCCATTGCACAAGATGACCAGGCAACTTTCTTTTCTGCTATGCCCCCACTTGCCCTCATGTTGCTGCCTTCATCTCATTCACAGTTCATTTTAGCTTACTGATATTAAAATAGCATCCCTCCCCCCTTAAGTTGGCAGTATCCATCAACAGCTGCCAAGGGTATACAATCAGTTACCTTTCCCCACCTTTTATGTTGGAGGCAAAGTCAGGTGACCAGTAAAAGATGGGAGAGGTGTTATTGGCCATTGCAGGCTGATGTAGTTGCATCCTCTTTCCTTTTGGTCCCCCATCACAAAGGCATGCTGCTGTTATCTGTCAAAAGATAACACATCTGGGCTGGGCTGGGCTGGGCTGGGCTGGGCTGGGCTGGGCTGGGCTGGGCTGGGCTGGGCTGTATGTTTCAAACAAAGGCTCCCTTCCCACTCCTGTGGCAATGCCACTCTAGCTACGTGCAGATGGGCTTCTGTCACAAGCACATATCTACCCATTTGGCAAAATATGTCACATGGATGCTCCAGTTTGACATCCTCTGTGGCAGGGTCTCAACTGGGAGCCTGCAAGCTACATGTATCCTCCCAGGTGATTTTGTGCAGCCCACGTCTCACTGACTCACAGGAGGAGAATGACACTCGTCAGGCGGCAGCTTGCTGTCTCAACCAGATGCTATGAATCCTCAGGCTAAGTAGAAAGCCAGGTTACAGGAAGGTATCCTCAGCACACATCCAGGTGCTTTTTCTGCTGCTTAAGCTGGGTCCCTTCTTTACATAAAAAGGCATGTTCTCTTCCTGGCCAAGTTTCCCGGGGTTTGATGAAAGGCACCGCCATTGCTGCTGCTTCCCATGCCTGCCCTTCTTTCCTGAAGTGGTCATTTTCTAGCTAACAGTTGTGGCCCCATAGCACTGGTGTGTCTCTGCAAACATTTTTCTTTCTTGGCAGAACTGGAATTAATTTTCAGGTAGTTGCCTCTTCTGAGAGAATAAATTCTGTCAGATTTCAGATTATTAAATTCAAGGACTCTGTGTGGTTATTCAACAACCATCAGACCAAATATTGGTCTTCAGATTAAGGTAAAGTGCTGCCAGATAAGAGGCAAAGTCAAATGGCAAAAAGTTAGCTCTGTTTTACAGTAGGTTGTTTTTAAAAAAAACAAATCGACGTTAATGGCATAGGATGACATTCTTCATTTTTAACCCACCGGAGACATTTGTATCAAGGTCTGAAAAGGCTTCAGTGCTGCAGCCCTCAGGCTGATGAACTAGTCCTCGTGGGGCCCTCATGAGAATGTGAGTTTGAGATTCCTGCTTTGTGGAGTGACAGAAGCACTCAGCAGCAATAGGTGGTCTATTTGAATGGGGAAGTGGAGCTACACTGCTCATAGGGGAGCATTGCCAGTGTTTAAGTCTATTACCATTATCAGTTTACCACAAGGCTGGAAAATGGAATGACCCCCATCCCCCATGCATCCCACCTACAAAAATTGGAGGAATATGGTGTTTATTTTATTGTATTAGATTTATTATGGCTGCCCCCTTCAACTCTGTGTGTGTGTGTGTGTGCCTTGAAGTCAGTGTTAACTCTTGGCAACTGCCTGGACTCGTCTCTGTAGTTTTCTTGGCAAGATTTTCGGAAGTAGTTTGCCATTGCTTTCTTTTTCCTAGGGCTGAGAGAGGCCTGGCTGAAATATGCAATGAAAACAGTTAAAAAGATGAAACAATACGGGACAGCCCAGACTAAAAACAGCCATATCAACAGGCCAGGTCTTAAGGACCTTCTGGAACTCCAGGAGAATGGGTGCCATCTGTATCTCTGGGGGGATGCTGCTCCAGAGGGCAGGGCAGTGACAGAGAAGGCACACTTCCTCTGTCCCACAAGATGGCCCTGGAGTGTACCCACTCTGCCTGAATGTTTTGGGCAGGCAGAAAGGATTGGTGATAGGTTGTCCCTCAGTAAATATAGGCGGTACCTACATAAAGAAAGGAAAGGAAGGTGAGAGAGATCTTAAATACAAGGACTACTTGTGATTCAGTTCCCTCTGTGACTTTGATTGGTTTTTTCCAAACTTTATTCAGTGGAGGTTACAACAAATGGGATGTAGAAGGAGGGGCCCAGGAAAAAGCTGGAGATGACAGATAGATTTGTGAGTCAGACCAGCTCCATTCCTGCTGCAGGAAAGGACAGCAAACCCAGAGGAATTAACCAACCACTTTGTCTATCATGTGCTAAACATGCATAATTTGGACAGCATCATTTTGTTGCGACAAATTTTCTCGGCACTGAAGCATTTTTCTGCTTGAAACAGGGACCGCTTAAACTTTGCAGTAGGGATCTCAGGCTGAATGAAATCCCACACAAACTGACTTATTCTCTTGGTGAAAACACAGTTATGACTGAAAGTTTTCCAATAGCAATAGCAGCTTGGATTGGACTTTTCCTATGCAAGATCACAAGTAGTACAGAAAACCTTTTTTGCTGCCTTCTGCTTCCTGGAGTACTGCAGTGTATCAAATTCACTGCTACCATCCACTGGGACAGTAGATATTGCAACATTCTTAGATTTTGCATGTTGGCCAAGCGTGCACAAAACTGGACCTCAATGATGATATTCTGAACCGCAAGGCTGAATAATTAATTGGCGTATCTACAGTAGATATGCTCTGGATGTTCTGAATCCGGGATTAACTTTGGGCTTTTGTCTGTGGTGCTTCTCTCTTGTTAATTAATTATTGTTTTGCTAACTTGAATAAGAACCATTATTTGGCCAAGCCTCAGGTTGGAGTATGACAGGGGAAATCAAGTGGAGTTCCACATTTTATTTGATGAAGCTTGAGCCATAATTAAAGATAAGGAAATGAGAAATGAGCCCTAGTCACTGAACCTGACCTTGAGTGCAGTCCCAAGGGCTCTGCATAGTTAGATATAGGGCCCTTCCCCACCTGCACCTAACTACAGTACAAGCTTGTTTTCTTTCCATGTCCCTATAAAGTTGTCTTTATTTGCCCCCAAGTTATGAATGAGACAAGCTAGAAAATACTGCTTTGTTCTTCACCCTGGTACTGCCTAAGTGCAGCCTCAGGATGTGTAAAATCTGCTAGTTTTGTCACCCATCACCATGGAGAAAAGGGAGGTGTCCACAGTGATTCGAACAGAAACAACAGAGGCAGAATGGGGATCAGCAATGGCAATAGTTTTAGTTTTCACTGACATAAGGAAAGGTGGACTTAACTCAGCAGTGAGGAAATAATCATCAATGTTGTGACAGAAGGGAATGATCAATCTCCAAAAATAGTTGACATTTAGCTCCTTACAACCTTTAGAATGGTCAAGAAGAAAAAGAGGAAAGGTAATTGGATGCACTCCTTTGCAGCCTTTGTCCCTGAAACCCTCATGACTGATTCAAGGATAAGACTGCCTTATCTTTTCAGTGAATCCCAGCCCTTGGAGAAAATGTCACAGCGGGCTCTTTCTCCATGTCTATCAAGTTTCCAGTGATTGATTCAGAGACAAGGGCTGGTTGCATATGCTCAGATTCCCCACCTTAGCAGCCACTGAAGAAGTCATTGAAGCAAGAGTAAGCTAGGAGGAAGAAAGCTATAACCCTCAGCCACTCAAACATGCTGCTCCTTGGCTAGTGGTGAGGGAGTTCTCCTGCAGGAGTTCTCCTGCAGTTCTCTGTTGTTCATTCAATATATTTCCTGGGCAATAGGGCAAAACACACGGACAGCCTTATGTCCACCATCGTCTGGAAGGCCTGCTGGAAAGCAAAAGACCAATTTGATACCCATGTATTTTTAAATGTAAATATATAGGAAGTGAGTCTCTACTACTTGTGGGGACCTAAAGGTGGTAAACAAAACCAGTGTAGACCAGTTAAATCTGAACTTGAAGAGGGAGGGGAGTACTGGATTGAAATCCCAGACAACTGTGAAGGGCGACCATAGAGTAGACACTATTTCTGAACATAATCTACTTTACAGGCATATTAGTGGGGATATGATGGACACTCAACTCCTTTGGAAAAGTTAAGGTTAAGCATATAAGTGAGAGGCACCCATTTGTGAGGGCTATGTCAGTAATGACGGAAGTCCCATTTAGTTTTCTACAGAGATTTGCTAGTGTGCTTTTGAAGTTTCAGACAGCCACACAATTTGCTTAAGTTTTAAAAGCCAAATCAGTACATTTAGAAAGCTTTGGGCATTTTCTGCAGCCAATCTATTGCCAGACTATACCCATACAGCTCATACCTTCCTGAGATAAGGTGGGTGGTGGAAACTTGAAGTCAGAGTGTCCTGTGAGCGTGAGTTTCAACAGTTGTATGAATTATTTAAAAGCCAATAATGGGAGTAAATAAAGAGTTCCTTCCTTTATTCCTTCAGTGCTTTGATTCATCATATCCTCTCATTTCCTCTTCCTGTTAAGATTTCCATTGAGGATTTCCTCAATGCTTTTTGCTGAGAAAACTAAGATGCCAAGCCTGTGGCACTTTTTTGGGAGGCTTAGATCTCCCCACTACTTGATGCAAGTGCCAGGGGGCAATAGTTGATTTCTGTGCACTTACATTTGGGGATGATGGCAGAAAAATGGATTTCTCTCTCTCTCTCTCTAACCAGGGACTTCACAGCTTCCATTTACGGTGGCTGTATTTTCCACTAAAGGGTTGGGGGAGTGGTCTCAACAATTACGCTGTCTTTTACAGCAGCATAACCAGCTTAGTTTTAGCAGAAAATAATTGGGATAGGTGAAGTGGATAGTCCAATCCTCTACTTTCTCAGAAGAATGTCCTACTGAGTTCAAGCATATACACCAACTAGGCTTCAATAAATGTGTTACTCTGTCTCACATACACACGTTTAAAAAATCTTAAGACAGTTTCCATCTCATATGAAGAAGTGTATACATATTGCTACATTGCCACTTATAATGAACCAAGCAAAATACTCACTCTTGTGTAACTGCCAGCTCAGTAAGTACAGTTATTCCTAGCAAGGTGAGGATTGTGTACTTGTTGCTTATAGCTATAAAAGACATCTCCTTTGAGATGTCTCCTGCTGCCTCTTGCTAACAGTACGGAAGAGATTTCCATTGCCTTCTTAGAAGGCAATTTAAAACAATTTTTCCCCAACCAGCCTAACACCCATTTCTTCTTGCTGGTCTCCCCTCCAAGTATTAACTAGGTCCAATCTGGCTTTCTGAACTAGCAAAGGTTGGATAGGTGCTAATGTTAAAGATGTGGGATAGGTGCTAATGTTAGAGATGTGGGGAGGAATAGCATTATAAACATACTTTGAATATACTGGGATTCACAAGTAGAGTTTTAAAAACTAGAGGTGTTATTTTTTTGCATATTTTTTTTTAAATTAAATCTTTTCTGTCCCAAAAGATGAATATTGATATGTTCCTCTGTGGTAATATATAACATTCTTAAACTTCCTGAATAGATTCACAGGGAATGGAAGAGAATGATCTGCTGAGGTGAAGCCACACTCACTTCAAAGACTTGATCTCTGTGTTCATTTATGTACTTCACCGAATCCTGTTTTGCCCAGTGAACCTCACTACAGGCTCCATATACAGTATAATTCTACAGAAAAATAAACATACTCATATGTAAAGAGAGTACTTTTTTTTTACCCAAACATCATGTCTCTAGAAGGTTTCCATTCTCTCTTACCACATCTTTATTTTTATTTTTTTATTTTATTCTATGTATATGGCTGCTCATCTCAGACAAGTAACTCTGGGAGGCTCATAACAATTTAAACCAGCAAAAAGCACAACATATACAATCAGCCAAGATAAAACCAACAACACAACCACTTCAGAGTCTTCAACTGACACTCCAACCCCCATGCTTGGGAACACAGGGAGAGAAATGTGGAATTAGTACACTTATTTACCCCACTTCACATATAGACTTTACACTTTTAGACCACCTAAAGAAATACTATGTTCCTTTCATATTGGGACAGGACTCCATACTCCACAGATAAAGGAATGCACCAAATTAATTCAAGTTTCAAAACTTTGGATAATTCAAGTTAGTGGAAAACCATATGGTTCACCACCCAATATGAGATAGCTGCCTACCTTCCCACTAGATTTATGACTGATCCCATTCATATCACCACACTTGATGACCACTATGGATATCAAGAGGCTTTCAGATATAAGTGTCCCAGTGCTATGAGCCAAAAGATATTTCTCAGCTATTCCATATTATTCTCCCTACTAGATCTTTTCTGGTCAATAAAAACATGGAAGAAATGGTGAGGAAAAATGATGAGCAAGACAGGGGAAAATGTTTGCTGAAACCAGCTTTTCTCAACCTATTGACCCTGGAGGAACCCTTGAAATATTTTTCAGGCCTCATGGAACCCCTGCACATTCAGAATCAAATACAGGTCTGAAGTTACAAATGTATTGTATTCATTTCATGTGTAGGCCTGTATATGTGCATTAACAGTGTTCTTAAACTAAAAATTAGTTTATTATTTTACATGTTGACATGATTACTTTCTCGCCCAAAGTCTCACTTTTCATTTGCTGTGTTCTGCTACTAAATAACTTGCTTCTTGGGCTTTTTTACTGACTGTCATTTTATTAATAAAACAAAACATTACTGGTTTGTTCTGTGATTCCAACAGCCGTTTAAAATAATCAGAACATTTACTTGTCATATGGCTGTGATTTGTAGTTAAAATGTCTTTTTAATTTTGCTGGAGCTATTGCTGCATTTGTAAATTGTTTGCCACAGATGAGACACAACGGATTAGGACAACTTGGATCACCAGTCCATGTAAAACCCATTGATAAATAGATTTCCTTGTAAAGATGGACTTTTTTTTTGAGTCCATCGATGTACCAGTGCAGGGAAATGCCTGTGAAGATTTAAATTTTTCATTATCGTTATCATCATTAAACTTATTGGCATTGTCCGTTCTAGAATCTTTCTCTTCTCTCTCACACCTCCTCTTCAAAAATTGCCACACTGGACCCTCCTTGAATAAACATGTATGAAATGTATTTAAAATAACAGAATAAAATGATTTACAGGAAAACTGCAGGGAAACGATGTGGGAGGGAGAGACTGATGTCACAGATTAAGTTGGACAAGTCCATTAATTTCTTGAAAAATGCACTTGTCCCTCCCTTCCTGCAATATATTCCCCCCTTCCTGCAATATATTCCTCCCTTCCTGCAATATAGCATTAACCTGTTATCAACGGTCTCCCCTATCTCTCATCAGAAATTAAGAATGGGTTCAACCAAATAAACACAGTCCTACAGCATACTATCAGAGAGCTCAGAAAGAGTTGTAACAAGATTTTTGTTCAGTCTCTGCTTATCACTGTGAGAGCACGTTGCCCAAATTTGAAATAGTTTTTTAAATAAATCATGATCTCCCAGGGAACCCCTAGTGACCTCTCATGGAACCCTAGGGTTCCACGGAACCTTGGCTGAGAAACCCTGGCTGAAACCCTCATCTGGAAGCATCCTCAGTCCACTAGCCCTTTGAAAAACGTCTCATGAAGTGTTCAGATTGGGAGATTTTCAAAATGTCTTCTGAGGAATTTTGGGTTTCTTAAAAATTTTGTGTCAGTTATTGCAGGTCTCTTGATGAGAAGATCCATAATAATAGAGAAGTTTGATTACCACTAGCAGTCTTTGCCAGATAAAACCTCAGGCCAACATGGGATGTTTTCCAGAAGCAGTACAAGTACATTCAAGAAAACAGAGAGATGTAAAAAGCCTGTGCATCATTCCAGTTGAACTGTTCACTCTAAAACAGGGTTGGGAGACCTATGATCCTCCAACAGGTTCTGATGTACAACTGCTAGCAGACCCAGTTTGTACAGCGAATGGCAAGGGGTGCTGGGAGCAAAATATGGAAGCATATCCATATATGCTCTAGAACGTCTGCCACATTTCTCTTTAATATACAAAGGATGGATTGCAGCTTGTGGCAGAATACTGGCTGCATGAAGGAATCTCAGATTCATCCTCTAATTGAATTAAAAAAAACAAAAAACCTGGTGTATATAAAAGGAAGAAGTATCAGATGATTGGAAAGATTTCAGCTAAAGACTCTCAAGAATTGCTGCCAGTCATACTATAGAATATTGGGCATGGGGAAGCAATGGTCTGAACTGTTATTGTGGTGGGGTTCCTCAGCAGACAAAGCTTTGTGGAAAAAAAGATTCTCCCAGATGAGGGAAACGTTTATGGTCTGGGCCACACTTCTGTTCATTCAGGGCTGAGGGCTCTACTGAGCAGGGCAGGGTGTCATAGGTGGCATGGTTGAGAATTTTTGGGTCTTATCTTTTTTGAGTAGATTATTTTTAAAAATTAGATTATTTTAACATTTAAACCTCCTATAAAGCAAAAGCAAAAAACAAAAAACAAAACACTATGATCATAAATCTTAAAACAATGATAAATGTCACCATTTCTCAGTGATACAGTCAAAGGGAGCTGCAACTTGCTTGTTATTTGCCTACCACTATCCCTAAAATTAGAACATTACTACATTAGCTTGAATTCATAGATATCATTTGAAGCAAAGGCGCTTCTTTTCCAATTTTCTGAATATATTATAGCTATATTAAAGTTTTTGAGATAAATCCTAATCCCACACTCAGAACCTAACGATAATATGAGGCCCTTATCTTGACATTATACTTAGTTGTACTTAATACTTAATTGTATATTCATTGTACATTGTACATTCATTTCATTATGTATTGAAATACTTTGATTTCATCCTCAAACATGACTCTCTTCTTTCCAGTATCTGAGCATGTAAGCCTTCTTTAGCTTATGTTGCATGACTTATGTGATGTATTTGAAACAGATTTCCTTTGGCTAATGTTCAAGGCATTTCCCACATTCAACACTCTATAATCAGTTGTTCAGTTATAGTGGACAATTGAAATCTCTCCAGGGGAGAAAAAAATCTTGAATTAACTGGAGACTCAGAGATGTCCATGCTAGAACTTGCAACTCTGGGAAACTCAGCTCAGCAAGAATGCCACAAAAATGTGGGTCAAATGCTTAGAGTCCAGCTGACTCATATCTTGAAGAATTCTATTTGCCAGGAGAACCAGCTGGAGAAAGTTAATTAGCATACTCTCCTAGCTATCGTTGTGACATCCTTGATCAAAGCACAACCCACTGTGGGCTGCTTGAATTGCATCCTGGCAACTGAGCTGCGTCAGCATATGCTTGTACATGAACTGTGTCAAATAACAAAGGTAAGGTTTGTTTTTACTCATTAGTTTCTACAAGCAAGGCTAAGTGCAGCTTGTTGTGTGAAAACCTGCTTCTATACCGGCCAATCTTATTTTGAAACAATGGGAAGTAATTGCTCCAGGCCAGAGACACCAAACCATTTCCCTATCTCCACTTGTATATTCTGCCTATCATTAGAAGGAAAGTTAAGTAGGAGAGGACTAACACTTCAACATTTTTGCATCAAAAATTACATTTTTCAAGGCTGCCTCCATTTCTACCAAGGAATGTACCCAAAGGACAGCATTTTTGCCACTTTGCTGTGGGAGTCTGGATATGGAGCAACAGACTTCAACTCAACTCTAGCAAGACCAAGTGGTTTTGGGTTTTAGGCCCCCTAGTTCTGGGGACTTTCCATCTTTAGTTGTGGATGGGGTTACAGTATCCCAGATGGAACTGGTATGCAATTTGAGGGCCCTCCTGGAGTTACAGCTCCTGCTCCATGAGCAGGTAGCAGCCATGGCTAGGGGGGCCTTCACACAGCTACATGTTATGCACCAATTATGCCTGTTCCTGGACCGGGAGGCTCTGCTCATGGCCACTCATGCCTTGGTCACCTCCCAACTGGACTACTACAATGTGCTGTACATGGGGCTGCCCTTGGAGAGCACTCAGAAGCTTCAGCTGGTACAAAATGGAGTGGCGTGGGCAGTTATGTGCACTCATTTGGCACATGTGACCTCTGTTCTGTGAGCTGCATTGGTTGCCAGATGAAGCTGAAGTATATTCCTTGGCTCAGCTCAAGGTGCTGGTGGTCACCTGTAAAGCCCTTCATTCCTGGGTTACTTGCAAGACCATCTCTCCCTGGTTCCCTTTTCTGTTGTGGCACCCACTCTCTGGAACATTATTCCCCCAGAGATTTAGACTTCCCTGACCCAACTGGCTTTACATAAGGCTCTGAAGACCTGGTTTTGTTACCAATCCTGGTGCTCTAGGTTTGGGCATAACCCTGTATCATGGCTGTGTTAATTATTGTGTTGGTCTTTTAACCTGGTTATGGTCTATGTTATTTGTTTGTTATATTTTTATTTTATTTTTAATCGTTGTTAGCTTCCCAGAGTTATGTATTTGAGATGGGCGATCAAATACATTGAATGAATGAATGAATGAATGAATGAATGAATGAATGAATGAATGAATGAACTGTAGAGCTATCATTTTAAGGCTATCAAAGGAAAGAAGAGCCTTTATGCGGTATTAAATAAAAAAAGAGAAAATCAGAGACAATAAAGAAACCCAGTTTGGGAACACCTTCTTGGCACTGCTGTTTAGCTGGAGTTCAGCAGGATCAGCAAAAGTCACAGCTTCTCCCAAAGCTGTTCTGAGATCATCCAGTTTGGGAGTTTGCTTCAAATAAGTCTACGGCCAGCCCATTTTGGAAAGGACTTTATAAGCCCTCCCTACTCAATAGGGGGAGATGGGTGGGGGAGAAATTTAATAACTAACTAACTAACTAACTAACTAACTAACTAAATAAATAAATAAAATAAACATGTGAAATCACAACTTCCAATTCTTTAGCTGGTGTTGGCCTACATTCACACTGAGTTCTTCCCAAGAACCTAGGATATCATAATGTATTGGCATAGTATGTGAGCAGATCCAAGCAGTGTGGCCTTTTGTAACTGATAGATGGACATTTTGTCAATGCACAGATTTTCTAAGTGCCGTCCAAGGCTTTTGGGTATGGCAGTTTGCCGATAACCACTGGGACCACCACTGCTGGTTTATGCGATAAGCTTTCAACTTCAATTTTCAAATCTTGATACTTTGTGATCTTTTCCAGTTCTTTGTCTTCTATTCTACTATCTCCCGGTATTGCCACATCAATTATCCACACCTTCTTTTCAATCACAGTAAATCTGGGGTGTTATGCGCCAAGACTTTATCAGTTTGTATTCAGAAATCCCACAATATTTTAACCTGCTAATTTTCAACTACTTTTTCAACTATATGTTCCCACCAATTTTCCATTACTGGCAAATTATAATTTTTACAGATGTTCCAGTGAATCATTTTGGTGACTGTGTTATGTTGTTGTTTATAGTCAGTTTGTGGAATCTTCTTGCATGAGCTGAGTATATGATTTATTGTTTCTTCTGCTTCTTTGCACAATCTACAGTTTGAATCATTTGATGATTTTTCAATTCTGGCCTTGATTGTATTCGTTCAAATAGCTTGTTTTCAAGCAGCCAAAATCAAGCCTTCAGTTTCTTTTTTTAATGTTCCAGTTGTAAGCCATTGCCAGGTTTTACGTTTATCCACTTTCCCCCTTGATCTTTTGTAGAAATTGACCATGCAATGCTTTTGCTTGCCAGAATTCTGTTCATGTTTTTACTGCATTTTTTCGATATTCATGTTTTGTTTCCTGTACCTTCAGTAATTTCCAATTTTTACTGAGTCTTTTACATAATCAACAATGCATGCTGTTCTTCGACAATTTGTTTGACTTGAAGTAAACCTCTGCCTCATTCAAAATCACTATGGGGATGTAATGCATAGTGAATAATCATGAGTTCCCTTGTTTTTGTAAGGTTTACCCCATTCAGCTCCAAAGAAACTCTCGTGACACGTGGGTTCAGCAAAGAAGTTTACTCAAGTGTAACGTAGGTAGGTACAGACAAAGCCAGGGTTGGCTTGGCATAGCTTACATGGTACTTTATAGTTCCCCTGTTCCCGCGCTTTGCCCCGTTGCTTAATTACAGATTACCTGCAGTAATCCCCCCTCACCCAAATGGCAGATTCAGTCCAGTTCTTTTGTCTTCTTGATTGCTGTCTATGGGTTGTGTGGTTGTTGTCCTTGTTGGGCTTTCCTGTTGCGCGTGAAGCCGGAAGTTCTCAATTGCGCGTTGATTGCTGTGCTTCCAAGCTGCTGCGCTTCCCTTTGTCCACAGCGCTTGAGGGAAGCCAGCGGTGATACAATGTATCCACTTGCGGTAGAAGTTAAGTGCCGCCACCTGTCCCCAATCAGTTCGCGGTTTTAACTTCCCCTTTCTAGCGCTAGCGCCTGGGGCGGTGAAATTGACTAGGCGAAGTTGAGCAGCGGCGTTCACCTTGCCATGCCGTGCTGGCTGAATCTGAGAGTTTTTTGGTTCAAACTGTCCAGTTCAGCTTGTGTCCAGTTAATAATTCCAGCAGTGTATCATATAACAAGTGTGGCCCAGGTATTGACTGTTTTGATGGTGTTACCACCATTCAAATTTGTCTTTAACAATTTTCTCACTCTTTGGATGCATCTTTTATTGATCACATTTTTAACTTGTCCCTGCTTGATGTTATCCAATTGTAAAATGCCCAGATACTTGTAGTACACCCATCCTGATGGCTCCTGATGGTTTGGCCATTCAGTATTTCAATTCCATTACTGTTCGTAATTTTACCCCAGTTTATTGCTACTGTAGCACCTTTCTCTTGGCCAAATTTCATTGTTACATCTGTGCTAAAAATTGTTACAATATTTGCCAATGACTGGATTTCGGTTTCTGATTTTCCATAAAGCTTCAGATCATCACAAAGCAAATGTGAGTTTTATTAGCATTTTTTGCTGTTTGCTAATCAAGATTTGTTTTCTTCAAAATCATTGAAAGTGGGATCATAGCAATGACAAATAATAAGGATGATAATGAGTCACCCGGGAAGATGACAAGCCCATATTTTTCATTTCCAACCACCAATTCTGTCTTCCATTGCTTCATTATTTTTTCTATAAACTTTCTAATGTTTTTACTGACACCAGGTATTTCCAAACTTTTGATGATCCAACTATGTGATAATGAATCAAAGACCTTTTTATAATCGATCCAGACCATATGTAAATTAGGTTTTCGGCTTTTGCAATTCTCCAAAAGCTTTTTATCAATCAGAAGTTGATCTTTTGTACCTCTGCTTTTCCTTTTATTTCTTTTCTGTTCTACTGGAAGGGTGTTATTTTCTTCCAAATAATCTTGGATGTTGTCTGCTACTATGCCGGCGAGTAATTTAAACATTGTAGGCAAGCATGTGATTGGCCTATCGTTTCCTGGTGTGGTCCCTTTCGCTGGGTCTTTTTGAATCAGATAAGTTTTGCCAGTTATTAACCAGTCACTGATGTCTCCCTTATGCAATACTTCATTAAGCTGTTTAGCTATTATTGGATGTAAGCTAGTCAGATATTTGAGCCAAAAGTCATGCAATTTATGACTTCTGGGAGATGTCCAGTTTTTAATCCTTTTCACTCGATTTTTAAAAATTTCTGCTGTTATTATTAGTTCTTCCATTTGATTTTTACTAAATTATCTTCAAATTCTTTTATCCATCCAGGATTTTGATTATAAACTTTTTGAGTTTCCCATAGATCTTTCCAGAACTGGATTGTTTCATTTTTGTTTGGTTTTCCATTTTCAGAATTTCTACTGCCATTTATACTTTGATAGAATTGTCTCTGGTCTGATTGAAATAGCTAATTTTGCTTCAGTTGGATGATTCGTGCCTCGTAGGTGTTCAATTTTTCCAGATATTTCTATTATTTGTTGCTTTATGATTTCTAAAGCTTCTTCAATTTTTCTGGTGCTAAACGAATACTTTTTTTATTAGGCTTATCTTGATCTTTACATTCTTCAGGTTTTGCTCTTTCATGTTCTTTAAATGACTTGCATTTGATCTTAATTTCTTTACCTTGGCCTCCAGTCTGATCTTCCACTGTGGGACTGAATATGATTTTGCTTTTGCTTTTTTAATTTCGATACCCAATTCTTCTGTTACCACCACTTCTGTACTGTAGGTAAGCTGATAGGTCTATTCAATAGATGTTATTTTAATTCTTGCAAGTGCCTTATTCACATCCTTCATTATAGGTGCCAGGCCTTTTTTCGGCACTACTTTCAATGCTGGCAGACTTTGTCTTTCTATTGGTAATTGTGCACATGCCATAATGTTCTCTTTTAGTTCTTCTTGTCGGAGACTCAGTTTGTAAGTTGTTTCAGTGCTGATCTGTACTGGTTCTGTTGTTATTACTTCTAAGTTATCATTTTCTGTAGTTCATATCAGCTGTTTCCACTATACGTTCAGTTGTTGTTATCTGAGTTTCTTCTACTATTGTTTTGGGGTCTTCCATTTTCACAATTTTTCTGAATTTCGTCCAGTTCTGCATCCCTGAATGTTTTATTTCTGGTAAGAATCTTTGATTTGCTAATTGTTGTTCAGTGATATTTGAGTGTGAATAAATTCAACAGTTCAAACATTCCCTTTAAGTAGCCCTGCTTTGTTAGTTCCAATTTATCATAGTAGGCCATAATGGTGCTATAATCCTATAGGGCTAAGTCTGGTTGCCAGCCAGAGCTCCTGAGTCCCATTGCCCACTTGTTGACAGATGCCCAGGTACTCTAACACCTGACATGGTCCTTGTTGACCTGGGTGATAACCGATCCGATATAGGATTCTTTTTCTGTTTTCTCAGCATAGTTAATGGGTTGATGGATACACTTAGTCTGGCACTTCTGCAGAGACCTGTCTGGCTTGGGTGACCCTTCTGGTAGAATACACTACAATCAGCGTAGCTCTCAGCCTCATCAGAGCATCACAAGCCCCTCCCTCACAAGGGAGTATCCATGGGGGGATTATTGTTGCTGCTGTCATTGTATTATTATCATTGTTATAGTTACTGTTATTATTTAACACAAACAGTGACACAATCAGGTGGCAAACCTCTCACTTGTGGCAACCCAGAAGTTCTGCTTCTTGCTGCAAGAGGGCTTCTCAATTAGAGAGCAGGAGCAAACTGGTTCATAAAATGTAGTTGCCTGTGGAACTAGAATGTGATCTCAGGTTAAAGTAATTATGTAATACTGTATATGCTTTCTTGAGATCCACAGAGAACCTTCTTTCATTTTCCCTTTGGAAGACTAGTAGGCGATTTGCCTTTTCTCCCTCTCCTCCCCCCCCTTTTTTTTTCAGAATTGAAGAAATATCCAGAGTCTAAATTGCGGAAAGAACCTGCCAGTATCTTTTTACTGACTCGCACTTCCTGGTTTTAGCATTCAGTACTACTGAGCCTGTCTCTTTTCTGCAACTGAATGTTGCAGTATTGGTCAAGAAGCTGTATGGCACCTTTTATTTCCCAAGTTTCAATAAAGCCAAATAAGAAGACTTGAGATGAGGCTTTTAATTAACAGAGGTTTTATTGGCCAAGGAAACCTTCTGGTTGGCTCAAGGAGTGTTGCCCAGAACCACACCTTGCAAAGCAAGCAACAAAGATTTTATAGGCATATTCAGATATTTCAGATAGTACATCCCCTCATATCCATACAAGGGAATTTTGAGATGACCCAGGGAAAAGTAAAGGTGAGCCTAAAGAGGTGAATCTAAGTTTAACTTTTTCTTCTGGTTATCAAGGAAATACCTAACTTCTTTGGAATTTACGGCCTCTCTGGTTGCAACTTCTCTGCCTGGTACCGATCTAATTTATGGCTTCAGGCATATAACTAATTACTTCTAAGGAAATGGGGTGGGGGAATGCTGTGCTCTCTTAGAAGGCAATCAGGCATTCAACAAAGAGATAAGGTGGGGGAAAGAAATGCTGTGCTCTTTACAAAGCAAGTTAATCCTTTGTAAATAAGATAGAGTGCACTATCACATGCATGCCCACACATTATGAGAGAGTGTAAAATTGTGTATCAAAACAATGCCCTTCAAAGCCATCCAGGACTGCAGTGTAAGAACAAGAGCCGGCTGGGTGGGAATCAGGTCAAGGCACATTCTCCAATTCTACTGCCTAGGCTCTGCAATTGTGGGAACAGTTTTCCCAGGAGCTGGAATCATCCACTGGGGCGGCGGGGGCGGGGGGGGGGGGGCGGACTTGCAAAGCATATTGCACAATTAGGAAGAGAGGGAGAAAACAGGTGACCACAGTTAGAATATCTTCAATGCCCTTCATTTCCTCCCTTTGCTTTTGAACATAAGATGCTTCTTATGTATGTGATTCCACTTATACGTTTTCGGAAGAAAGCGAAGGATCATAAGTTTGGCAAATGTTTGGGCTTGATTTCTGGGGGCTGCAATTACATCAATCGTGGAAACAACAACAACATTTCCTTTCCTTTCCTTTTCTTTTTTCACATACATATACACACTCTATGGCAGTTAGCAGTCCACAGCCATTGCTCATCACACATCCTGTTGCCCGCACCAGCTCGCTCACTTGGTCTCTTTCCCTTTACATCCATAAACCTTTTCCTGTGAGCTTTCACTAAACCTCCCAGTGAAAGTCTCAGTTTACAAAATATGAGGAGTCTTCCCATTGTCCCTCTTGGGACCTTTGGGGAATAGGGAAAACAATTTTGTCCCTTCTTGCCCTTTAAGAGCCAAGGGGGGAGATTGAACTGGGCGCAGGCAGGTTTATCCAGACACCAGTTCTTTCTCACTTTTCCTTGCAGAATAGTTATTCTTGATCCTTTGGTTAAATACACATTTTCGATCTGTTTTGTAGGTGCCTACATAGCTTTCATCATCGTGAGGGTATGATTACAAACCATTGAAATCACCATAGAACAAGCATTCACATCAATTCTTCCCACTTCTACTCCTTTCTTAAGTTCATGAGGATCATGTTGCTGAACACATATTGATGGTTTTATCCAACATTTCTACTCCAAGAACAACAGGCCCATCTATGGGGGGCCCTGTTTCAGTCCCATTCCCAATATCTTCCTCTTAAGTGTATCAAAATAAGCTTGAGCAATTCCACTCTGGGGTCTTTTCCCAGTGAAAACCAACTTAGTCCTGATTTTGTACCATCATTCTGCTGGGACTGGAAGGGCTTAGTGAACCCCTGGGGCTATAGGTAAACATATCCAACAATCCTTTACTATTTTGAGGTTGCATTCCTGCAGCAGAGTTTGGGACAAAATCACAGTATGCATTATATGTCTTATTAAGCCATAAACGGGACACAAACTCCTCTTTATCTTTTCTACGTATTACCTTATAAGTCAGTGCAGGGAGGGTGGTTTCCAAACTCCATACCTTTGGATATAAGCATCAATATTGTCAACCAAAAGGAACACTTCAATTATCAATAGGCTTATGATCAAATTTTTCAGACACACACTTTTTAACCTGTCCCTGGGCATCCAGGGCATTAAGACATCCTCCCTCCAATAAATAGTAATTCTCTTCCCCAAAAGACATAGGGAAACCAACAACAAAGGAAAAGTATTTCAGAACAAACAATCAACACAATAAAAACAATATCAGTTTCACAACTTAGTTTGTGACAAAGCCAGCATATCTAGGGGTCGTGTGGCTGGTAAAATCTATGATGCCAAATCTTCTGGTTGTTCTTGAATTAGGTCACTACTGGTGGACCTAATCAGTCTTTGAAAAGATCTGTTGGAGAAGCTAGAGAGCGCTGCAATTTTAATTTGAGTCTATCGACCGAGGAAACTTGCCAAATGTCAGGGGGTTCCTTCACCTGCTCGATCCTGGATCCGTGCACCCAAGCTTTGATGCCCTTGATTTTTACAGCAGTTGGCATGCTCAGTAGGACTTGCTTCGGCTCGGACCACTTCAGATCAGTGCAGGATGGGAACAGCTCCTTCACTCTGACCCACTGGCCTGGCTGGGCAATGGGTGGTACGTCAGGAGCGACTGGCAAGGCATCTCGGACCTGCAGGGAAATATGGAACGTGCGCCAACTTCACCTGTCCATGCAGTTTGCACTTCATGGGGTACAATGGTCTCCCCTAAAGCATTTCGAAGGGGGACAGCAATAGTGGCCCTCTGGGCATAGCCCTGATACATGTTAAAGCAAGGGGCAGTGTTTTTGGGCCACGGCAACTGAGTCGCTTTGCAAGCTGAGCTTTTAAAGTACGATCTTCAGCCCCCTTTCATGTCTTCAGCCCTGGCTGAAACCCGAGGCTTGTAATTAGAATGTGAATACCAAGGAATGTCCAGGAATTTACTGACTTGCTGAATGACTTCAAAGGTGAAGTGCCGGCTGTTATCTGATTTAACCTTTTAGGGACCGAAAATCTTGGAATGATGTGCTCCACTAGGCTCTTTTTTCACCGCAAACTGAAATGAAGCAGGGAAGGCTTCAGGCCACCTGGAGAACAAATCCACAAAGATTAAAAGATGATTTTTGGGTCCCTTTTTGGGAAGTTCAGTAAAGTCCACTTGCCAGGCTTCTCCTGGGTATTGAGCAGCACAGAGGTGGCCTGGAGGGGTAGGTTTATCACTCTTTGGATTATTTCTGTGGCAAACAGTGCGTTGAGCTACAGCTGATTGGCAAAGGTGCCTCAGCTTCTTGTTGCTGTATCTTTGAGAAAGCCACTTTCACAGGATTTGAAGAGGTAGTTGAACACGATTGTTAACAATCCACCACCCATCTTTCCACTTTCCTTGTGGATCAAGATGATCTCTCTAATCATAGAGAGGGGAAATGGGTGATCAGACTCTACAGGAATGAGGGGCAAAAGTTGGTGAGGTTCTGCAGGCATGACATCACCCCACAAGCAGCTTGTTTTGCCCAATAATCAGCAGCACGATTGTCTTGGGAGATTTCACCTCGATCAGTCTGGTGGCCTCTGCAATAAACTATTGCTAATTGGGTAGATCAAAAAGAGATTTCATTTTCAGGGCTTTTCCATTCCACATATCCTTGGGCCTTCCAAAAAGCAGCATGTGTGTGAGCGGCTGTCAGTAAAAATGTTGGCAAGATAACAAGCTTCTATGAGGGCTAACAGTTCAGCTGCTTGGGCTGACCAGTGAGAGGGCAGCTTACGTAGTAAAATAGGTCCATCAGTGGTGACCACAGCCAAACCTGTCTGGCAGACCCCATTTTCAACAAAAAAAGAACCATCAGTCCAAAACTGACATTCTGCCAAGTTAAAAGGTTCATCTTGGAGGTCAGGGCGAATTCCAACAATAGTCTCTAAAACCTGATGGCAGTCATGGGGGCCTTCTGATGAGCTAGCCTCCTCTGATGGTCGAGGCAGGAGGGTGGCTGGGTTGAGCTGTTCACAGCGAAACAGTTTAACTGAATCATTTTCCAAAATTAAGCTGGCATATTTAGTCAATCGGGCTGAAGTAGCCCATGCAGGAAGTTTTTGTTCCAGCAATGTTTGAACAGAATGGGGGGTGCAGACATCTTTTGAATTAAAAGCGCGGTAGCTGCAATTGAACGAAGGCAGCCTTTTACCACAGCATCCATGACTTTTGGATAGATAAGCAATAGGAATCCTTTTCAAGTCTTAATTTCTGGGTAAGGACTCCTAATATGCATCCTTGTTTTTCAATAACTGTATACCATACTTGGTCACTAGACAAGGTGGTCAATTAATATTTTAATTCCCAGGCATGCTTCCCATCTGATAGGATATTGCTTGATTGAGATGGGTTGTGCCTCAGGGAACAACTGAGCCATGTGGGGCTTGACAAACCGAGCAAGCCCTGGTTTCCCTTGATACCACACCCGTGGGTCAATCTGGGTGTTATCAAGTGGGCTGGCTTCAGTTGGCTTGGATAAAAACAAAAATAAGCCTGTTCTGGGGGAATGTGAAGACTCAAGCCTTGATCATTGAATTAAATGGTAGCTCTTAATTTTCCTAAAAGGTCCCAAACAAGAAGATTGATGGGACAATGTGGCATAAACAAAAAAGAATGATCCAGTTGAGGTCCCTGGGAGCAACAACTGAAAAAGTTAGCTGATTGGTGCCATTTCCATAACTCCTGTTGCACCAATTACAGGAGCAGAGGAAATGGTCAGGCAAGGAATATTTTTGTCATTTAAAACACTATAAGTTGCACCCATATCAATGAGAAAATGATAGGGTTGACATTTAACTCAGCCAGAGGATCGGGGGAAAACAAAAGTCCTCTGGAGTCCCTTCAATATGAACTGTTCTCAGGGTAAAATTTAGAGGCTTGAGCACTTAAAAAGAAAAAGGAGTCCAGACCTCTGCTGGGAGTTTTGAGGTCGGCCTCTCTGTGGTTTTTGGTCTTGCAGTGTTGGTCTTTTTCAGCCTCTGTTGGCCCTTGAAGGTTGGGCATCAGGCTTGGCATTCCACAAACATTCATTTCTCCAGTAGCCAATTTGCTCACATTTTGCACATTGATCTTTCTATATGAGTCTCTGAGGGGGAGGATTCCTGCCTCCCTTTGCTTTGTGGGCAAATGGCCAGTGCAAGAAGAGATGCTTGTTTATGCATTCTCTTATCTCCTTTCTTTTCATCTTTTTTCTTTTTCTTCGAGCTCTCTCTGAGAATAAACAGTGAAAGCCATCTAGATAGGAGTTTCAAAATTTTGGGTTGATGGGGCAGGTAACTTCTGGCGCTTTTTCCTAATATCTGGAGCACTTTGGCCAACAAAAGCAGCTTTGATCATAACTTCATTGGCAGGGGCTTCTGGGTCAAGATCAGTGAAGCGGCGGTGGCCATCTTTAAGGCGTGTCAGGAATTCCATAGGGGATTCTTTAGATTCCTGAACAATTTGATGGACACAATGAAAATTCACTGTCTTTAGCACACCCAATCGCAGTCTCTGAAGGAAAGCAGTTCTAACCCTTTCCAAAACAAGTGCTCTATCTGGGATGCTGCAACAGCAGAGCCCGTGGGGGCTAGCGATGGAGCTGCCTGAGGAGCTGATGCAGGGGGCGGAGGAGGAGCCGTTGGAGTACAATAAGGGGGGGGGGGAATTCCTCCTCCTCCTCTATTTTGTGCTTTAGCTTTGTTTCTGTGTCCTGCTCAGCTCTTGGCCGCAGGGAAAAAAGTTTTGCAGGATTGGTTTTCAGCCCACACAGATCTTGAATGTCTGGGTGAAGATAGAGGTTAAAGAAAAATTTAGCATAAACCTCTTCTTCAAGCCTGCCGCTTGAAGCCAAAAAACTGGCAAAAATATTTATAAACTCTCCATCAACAGTACCCTCTGGTGGCCAAGATCCTACATTTGGACCAATATGATAATGTGGCCAAATGAATTCACAGAGAGTTCTTATTCTTTTTAAAATTCATCTCCATTGCTACTCTGGGTTTTAAAATTTCCCAGTGCCTGATAATGCATTGCAATGGGGTAAAACTTCTTTTTGCTATGGATTCCTTCGCTGCTGTTTCACTCAGATGGCTGTTGTTATTTCCCATAGTGCCACCTAGTGGATTTTCTTCTTTTTCCTCTTTTTCCTTTCCCCCCCCTTTTTTTTTCTTTTTTTTCCTTTTTCTAAGCCTTCTGTTAACTAGAGGATTTCTCGGGTTTTTCCTTCAACTTGGGATTCTTTTTACAGACTCCACCGGAGAATTTCTCGGGCTCTTTATTTTCTTTCCCTGTCCATCTTTCCCTCGATGCAGGGGTTCAGCTCGGAATTTCTAGGGATTTCTCGGGCCGATTTTTCCTATAATCAGCTCGGGGTCTGGCCAGTGTACCCTCCCTAATGTGAAATCCTTCTCCATGTAACGGTGAGTCCTCCTAACCTAGAATCCTCCTCTAGGACAATATATTCCAACAAGCACACATACTGCACTCACTTCGTAGGCAAGCCCCTAGTGGAATTTCCCACGTCTCACTCATGCACTCTCAAGGCAGCTCTCCCCACTTAATAAAAGCATACTCACCCTTTTCCAGTTTCCCCAAATCCACTTTATACAACAGATATAAAAGAAAAAGCCTCAATTTTGAGCGTTCAGGTTTAGCTGGAGTGGAGTCGGTCGACGGTGCCCAGCACAAGGTCACTGAAAAACTTTCCAGGCGCGCGCTTGACGTTGTTAAAGGTCCCCGTTGATTTCCTCCGTCCGCTGTAGTGAAGGCAATTTAGAGAGGGGCTAAAAGCAGCCTCCCCAAGGAATCCCTGCCTTCGGGACTCCTGGCTGGCTTGCCAAAAATGTATGGCACCTTTTATTTCCCAAGTTTCAATAAAGCCAAATAAGACGACTTGAGATGAGGCTTTTAATTAACAGAGGTTTTATTGGCCAAGGAAACCTTCTGGTTGGCTCAAGGAGTGTTGCCCAGAACCACACCTTGCAAAGCAAGCAACAAAGATTTTATAGGCATATTCAGATATTTCAGATAGTACATCCCCTCATATCCATACAAGGGAATTTTGGGATGACCCAGGGAAAAGTAAAGGTGGGCCTAAAGAGGTGAATCTAAGTTTAACTTTTTTTTCTTCTGGTTATCAAGGAAATACCTAACTTCTTTGGAGTGTAGGGCCTCTCTCGTTGCAACTTCTTTGCCTGGTACCGATCTAATTTATGGCTTCAGGCATCTGGCTAATGGCTTCTAAGGAAATGGGGTGGGGGAATGCTGTGCTCTCTTAGAAGGCAATCAGGCATTCAACAAAGAGATAAGGTGGGGGAAAGAAATGCTGTGCTCTTTACAAAGCAAGTTAATCCTTTGTAAATAAGATAGAGTGCACTATCACATGCATGCCCACACATTATGAGAGAGTGTAAAATTGTGTATCAAAACAATGCCCTTCAAAGCCATCCAGGACTGCAGTGTAAGAACAAGAGCCGGCTGGGTGGGAATCAGGTCAAGGCACATTCTCCAATTCTACTGCCTAGGCTCTGCAATTGTGGGAACAGTTTTCCCAGGAGCTGGAATCATCCACTGGGGCGGCGGGGGTGGGGGGTGGGCGGACTTGCAAAGCATATTGCACAATTAGGAAGAGAGGGAGAAAACAGGTGACCACAGTTAGAATATCTTGCACATACATTCTGATGAAGGATCTGAAGTCCAGCCCAGTGGACTTTGATCCTATTTTAGTCTGGGGCTGGAACCAGGCCCTTCCACTCCATTAGCTCTGACACATGTGGAAATATTTCTTCCACGGCTCTTGTCATTTCTTGATTTCTGGAAATGCTCCCTGTTAAAAAGATAAAACTGGAGCTTCTCCTAATATTACACTTAAAAGGAAAAAAGTTGTTAGGGTTCACCGATTGTTGTCTTTTCCTTTGCTGGGTTTCTCTTGCTGCTGCTTTGAGTGAAAGGAATGCTAATAACTCTCCATAGCCCTGTTACAGGAACATTTCTTGGATGTTTCAAAATGGTGCAGCCTGTATACATTTAGCGAATTAAGGAATTGTGGAGAAGGGCTCAAAGGTGCACTGTGCCACTTCGTAAGCCCTACATCTGCTGTTTCAGGAACTTCCTCTGCTCTCCCCTCTAACACGTTCATGGCTCGGAAAAAAACATAAAAAAGGAGCCCTACCTAGGCCTTCAATTCGTGCCCCCGTGTCCATCTTGCAATCTTGTCATTCTTGATTATTATTTACCATGTACAAACTAAGTTGTTCCATCCAGGAATTAAAAGCTAAGAAAGGCTTATAAGAAAGCCCCTCCCTCCAAACACATGTTGGAGATTTGAATTCAGCAGAAGCTCTTGTTAAAAGAATATGTTCCTGGACATAAGCAGAGTACTAAAAGGATACTGAATGATTAAGTAGCAGGATGTCCCATTTAAAAAATTGATAACAACCAAAGAATAGCATTGTTTTGGATGCAAAATAAAACTGAGGCCAGCTCTCAATGAATGCTAGCAGGCATTTGTTGTGTTTAAAGTAGAGTTATGAAGAAAGGAAGAAAGAAACACTTCAGTTCTATCAAACTCCATTAGGAGGAAACAGAAGAGTGGGATGAGAGAGAGGAGAGAGAGAGAGAGAGAGTTTACACACGCATGAATGAGAGCTCTATATTAGTTTGTTTTGAACAGTTGGCAAATAGAAATCCTTTATCTACTTTAGATTATAAATATATTAGAAGAAATACTGTTACAATATTAAGGGATGCATTAGGAAGCACGCTGAGTGTTCTAATGTCCTAGCTGCACAAATGATTTCTAATGATGGAATCACTGGTTGATAGGTTGTTAATGGTTCAGTTTACAAAACATAGGTTAACAAAACAGAGTTGCTGTGTTCACATAACATTCCATGCCCAAATAAGTTGTATTTCAGCATAATGTAACGGCCTGATGAATATAACATGTGCAAATCACACCATCAATAGCTGGGTTCCCATGACACACTGAGCTACAAATGGCCCAACTGCATTTTAACTGAATCTAGTCCATAGGTACATTCATAAGGATGATCTAGAAAGTATCTTATCAGCATTTACCATTTTTTCAAAAAAACAGAGTTTAATTTGTAAAGGTCATTTCTCACATTCTAGTTTTGTGTGGGCCCATCCCACATTTGACACTTCCATTTACCTATTTTTAAGTTGAGAAGTCAACTCCTTCTCCTGCTTCCAAACATGCATAATTGATCCAAGTTCTCAGAGTTGCATTGTTTTCTGTCTTTATACAAATCAAGTTTCTTTATCCATGAATGAAGATCTCCTTTATTTTGTCAGTGTGCTATATGAGATAGATGGATAGCAACTTCATATATCCAAGTTGCTAAAAAATTAAATACTGCTGGATTTTTGTCATTTAGATTAAAAGGGATTCTAATGGTCTGGTGTACAGAACATTTTTCACCCCATTCCTTCCCTAAAAGAGCGATATTTAAGGCTTGAAAATGAATAGCAGTAGAGTTCATTTGAGTATGTAAAGTACTTTATACAGATTATATATTAACCTGTCACACTGGCCACTTTTAAATATGGTGAATAAAAAAGTCAAAGGCCCAAGGAGTTTCCTAAGGGAATGGAGATGTAGGGAAGAGATACAATTACAGCAAAACTACATTTTCTATTTTACTGAAAAGTTTCTAGCAAAATCTGCAGTTATAGGATCATAGATGTCTTACTGTTTTCTATTCTTTGTGCATATCAAACCCTCAAAGGAACTGTGCTGTTTTTTGAAAAATACCATCCTCAGTCCATGGCCAAGGCTTTTTAGTTATTTATTTTTAAATTAAAAATTAAATTACAGCTGGTATGTCATGACCCAACAGGCTAGTACATATGACCACAACAGGAGAAAGCTGAGAAGGCAGAAAATCTTTTAAGCTCTTTCACATTATAAATGTATCAGATGAAAAAATGCAGCAATTTCCTGAGGCCTATTAATGGCACTAGCATATTCTTCCGAGAGAGCACATTCAAGGTATTAAATGACTGCTCCAAGAAACAGGAACCAGTTCAATTAAAACCTATGAAGCCTTCTAGGAAGAAGCAGCCCTTTTGATCCTATGAGCCACGTCAACTGAATACATCTTCCTGTTCCTTGGACACCTTTTGGAAGGAAAGCCATCCATTTCTTCTTGAGTTACATCATTTGAGCAGATAAACTTTAGTGTTCATGCTGGTCATTTTAAATTCAGGCTCTTGCTAAAAGGCAGGCAGACAAGATGGATGGCTCACTGATTAGCTGCCCATGAAGTACTGGGCAATGCACATAAAAAAAAACAGGCGGTGCTTTGATGGTACTGCTGTGGCTGCCATCTTGACTTTTTGGACTGCAGCCTGTAGATACCTCTACTTCTCGTTAGCCCTTCCCTGGAAGGCTGAGCAGATGCTGCTTCTCTCAGAAATATAACATCAGCAGCAAAGTCCAACAGAAATATTTCAAACTTTCTTTAAAATAACCATACTTAGCTTATGGCAGGACTAAGCAATCTTTTTGAACTGAAAGGAACTTTTGGATTTTGAGAGGATGTTGCTGGCACTATCACAAAATCAGTGATTTTAAGAAGTGGCTGCCATTGTTGGTATGACTTGACCACCCTCCCCGCCCCACACTTTACCAAAAGGCAAACTGGTGAGTTTTCCCCTGTCCCTTCTAGATCCTTAAGGGTGTCTTCTACTGTCCAAGCTCCATGGCCCCTTTTTCTGAGAAAGAAGAGACAATTTCCAAACAAAGTACATTCTGTTTTTAAGAATACCCTTGGCCCCAGGAATTAGACTAGGACAAGGAATTTACTAGGTGTTAAGAAAAATATCAGCAGATGTAGCAGATACTACTGCCTACCCTGGCTTAGTTGAAACTCAGTTTGTCATGAGTACTGGCCCTGGCAAATTTAGGGGCATTGACAAGCACAACTGTGTAATACTTTCAAAACATTAAACTGAAGAAATCCTGAAGTTCTTTCATGATGATACCCAGGAAGCCATTATGTTGTTGGTTGAGAATAAGATCCTCAGGAGGCTTTCATTCATGGATGACACCGCCTAGATAATCGACAACTTTCATTTCCTAACCTTCCCATACATCCCCTATCTGTCCCAACCAACTTGGTCAAGATATTTGGAGACAGTAGGGTGGGAAAGGCACTTACAGATGATGAGCATAAGGCTGCAGGGTTATCATAGTGCAGGATTCACCAACCCCAGAAAACTTGAAAGAACAACTTTAAGGATATTCATATTGTGCAAATTTACACATTTCATGTTATTAAGGGATAGTTACGTTTAACCCCAAAACTTCATAGATTCATACCCCTTATATCTGATTTAATACAAAATCCACCTAAGCACCATATTTTTCCTAGGAGTTGCAGATTTTTTAAAAAGAAATCATCATTATGAGAGCTCCTACATACAATATTTCTTTTGGTATCAGAAGATTAACTTATACAGTAGCCTAAGGCTGTCTGAGGAATTAGCATTGATTCATTAATTATTACTTCAGTTTATATAGCTGCCTACTTGACACACACACGTTCCTTAAAATAACCATAAATAAATTAAAAAAAAGAACACATCGTGCTCTAAGATATACAATCAGGTCACCAAAGATGACTCACCCAACAGCCTAGCCCACTGCCCAGGGGAAGAACTAGGCCTTCAACACTTTTCAAAAGGCCAGTAGGGTCAGGGGGTATGCAGTTCCATAGGGCAGGCACTGTGACAGAGAAGGCTAACTTCTGGGGCCCCATCAGATGATAATATTTAATAGAAGACCCCTGGAGCATGCTCAGCCTGTCAGATCTCATGGGATGTGCGGAAATAATTGGAGACAGACAGTCCTGTAAATAACCCAGCCCTGTGCCATGAAGGGCTTTACAGGTGATAACCAATACCTTGAATTGCACCCAGAAGCTCAATGCAGCTCACAATATAGCGGTGTTACATGGGAATACTGAGGCACATACGTAGCCGTCTGCATTGCCTGTTCTGGACCACTTGCAGCTTCCATACGATCTTCGAGGGCAACCTTATGTAGAAAGAGCATTGCCATAATCCAGATGGGTGGTGACCACAGCATTAGTGATGGTGAATAGGCCTCTCAGTCTAGGAGCATGCATAATTAGCACCTAAGAAGGATATTTACAAAGGCCTTCCAAGCTATGGCAGCTACCTGCTTTTTAAGCAGGGGCTAAGTCTAGGAGGATATCACCCTTTCATTCCAACTGGTAACTAAGACCTCAGCCAAACTGTATTACAGTCTCAGAATAAACCTCAAGCTCCCTCTGAAACCCAAAAGGGTTTATTAGGCACCTGCAATGGAACAACCTAATAGGTACTACCTCCTTGCAATGGGAGGTGGCTGTGGAGAACTTCAAAGAAATCTAAGTGATCTATGATTAGGGACTGATGCTAATTTTCCCCATATCCCCAAATTATGTTGTCACAGCCCCAATATAAAAACCAAAACTAGCATGAGACCTCTCCTGTGCATCAGGCCCTCAATGATCTGCATTAGGTCTATGTTTGCCATGATGACCATAAACTTCTGAGCCATCTCTGACTCTGCATCCAGAGAAGGCAGTTTGAGGTCTCCCAATACCATAACATTAGGAAAAGCCACTACCAATCTGGCCAAATCTGAAGAAATCTGATAGGGAAGCTGGTACAGCAGAAGCAATCCCGACTGATCTCTAGAGCCCAATTTCACTAACAGCATCTAACATTCATTATTTGCAGCACAGTGCCCCTGGAAGCCACAAGAGTCTTCCAGATGGTAATAGCCACATCCCTACTCCTATCCTGGGGTTCTGGCTGATGCCAAACTAAGAGACAGATTTTCACAGCTTCAGTTAGCATCTGCACTATCCATTTGGGATTCATAAATACTATGAGCAGGGAGTGCTATATATGCTGCCTCAAGTGCCTGTAATGAAAGGTGGTATATATATAAGAAGACAACACAAGACTATTCTTCTTTCTGTTCATTATTATTCTCCTAACTTCCAGCAAGCTATAAAAATTCTGTAAAGATTGAAAAATGGCAAATTCTAGAGGCTATAAAAGACAGCTCTTTTGGTTTCAAAACTGAAATTATTTGCTCATAAAAAAAAAAAATACTATGCAGTGTCAGAATGTTACCTCATCTTGCCCATTAGAGGTGGAAGTAATCAAAATGAATGTATGAATGTATACATGCTAACATATTAGCATAGCACTGTCCCTTGGAAATCTTGTAGAATTTTTTCCAATCAGTTTACATAGGACTGAGTTAGACAGACTAGTGGTCTGATTTGGTATAATAGAATTGCCTGCATTCCTTTGATGTTGCTCCAACTTTCTCTCACCTCATATATCTTTTCAACAGAATTGTCTCTGACAAAGACAAAATATGAAGCCAAAGTATCAACAGAAGGACATCAGGAGAGCACTCATAGTAATCTTCCTAACACATTTCAGACATAAGAAGCTAAAAATGACAGTTTTAGTATCAGTCTCTGCAGGATTTCCAAAAGATTAAGGGCATGGCTATGAAGGGATAAAAAGTAAAAACTAGATGAAGAGAAGCCACAAAACAGACGTGGGAAGATACAGAATCTGAAAACTATACACAGCAATTAGGACTAGGTTGTCCAGGTCAGTAACAGGAATTATCAAATTACCGGAACATTTTGCAATGTGTCAAGAGTTGGCTAACGATACAGAGGGTTATTTACAAGGCAGAGCTATATAACAGAGACTGATTTTCCCAATTATAAATTCAGTATTTTCATTTTTTAAAATAATTTTTATTGAAAATTTTAATAACAATAGTAAAAGACAATGCAAACTAAACTCAGAAAGAAAAGAGAAAATAAAGTGTAAAGAAAAAAAGCAAGAAGAGAAATAAGAAAAGGAGAAAATAACTATTTAAAGAAGTGATGTTCAATCTTCATCACAAGTACAAACTTAATAATTCTTTAACCCCCTATAAGGTTACATGCAAGTATCTTTTCATCCCATAATCCATCACTTATTCATGCGCAAATCCATAAATCATTAACATTTCAGTCCTGGTGTCAGCAACAAGTGCATAAGGGTTCCCAGAGCTTTATAGGAACATGTCTTGTTTTAACCTTGGTCAAACCAACCAACTTTGTACTCCTTCCTTTTGCTTCTAACAGACTTGATCTTTAATTCATTCAGGTGTTGTTGTAGGATTTGATATCTCTTCAAATTTTCTTTTTCCCATCTCAAAGGCTTCTTTGAGGCTTTAGCAAACTGCTTTTGTAAATCCAGTAAGGAGTTATTATCCAGGTCATTCTCTTGGCTTATCATTTGTATTTCCACTTTAACTGTCATTTCTGTCTTATAATCCACATTTTTTTTCCATTTTCCAGTATTTAACATGTTCGGTATATGCTAATCTTTCGGCAACAGGTGAGGTTTGTTTCAATTCTTTATCCTGTAGATCTTCTAAGGTAATCTCTTACAAATCTGTAATTTCTTCTTTAACATCTTTTGGAAATAATCTATCCATAGAAGCAGACATCATTCTTAACACTGTAGCTGCTATTTTCTGACCCCATTCTTCAAAGATCTCCTTTCACATGCCATACTATTTTCTGTCATTTCAATACTGACAAAAAACAAAAGGCAAGCCTTTCTCTTTTTTTCCCCCCTTTTCCCTTTTCTGCCTGGAATTTTTAGTTTCCAATTTCTGAAATCATAAAATCTTTTTGTTTTTTGTTATGACTTAAGATAGACTAAACAATTTGATTCCCACAAAGTTGCTATCTATTTATATATTTTCAAAATCTTATAGCAAAAGTCCTAATGTTCCAAATTTGTCTGGTCCCTTAATTTACCTATAACTTTCTTGAGTTAAATTCTTGTTTAGCTTTTTGCTGTTTATTTCAAATTCTTAAGTTTATAGTTAATTTTTCTTTTATTCTGGAATGAAGATAAACTCACCAGGTGGCTTTGCTAACTTGTCATTTTGAAGGTCTCTATTAGCCTTAAGATAGTTAAATAGTTGATTTCCAAAAGTGATTAGTAAGTGAGGTTAACAAACCCAGTTTCCTTAAAAAGACTCTGTCGTGGTTGACAGCTTAATGGCTTCCCTTCGTCTCCTGGTGCTCAAACCCGCAGGAAACTGCTGTCCTGTGATCTCTTCACAAGGAGCAGCTGTCCGGAACACAAGTGGGCAATCTCCTGTCCTCTCCTTTTCCAGAGAGGTTTTGTGGGACCAGTCTACTCGCTGGTCCTTCGGTCATGACTGCAACATCATCTCCACTTGTTCGGGGACATGTTAGCTTGCTGTTCCTCACTCTGAAGTCCATAAATTCAGTATTTTCAAAGGAAATATTTGATACTGCAGACTATCTGGACATAATGGATGACTTAAACAAAATTAAAAATGTATATCAAATTTATTGTACTTCTATTATAATTTGAAGAACAAATTTAGAATGAGTGCAAGTTTACACACCTATCCTTAAACTACATTGTTAGCAATTACAGGACTTTTTGCATGTAAAAAATATGGAAAGTGAGATAAAACATTACAAATACTTCCTGTAGAGTAAGAATGATATAGTCCCGAACATATTAGCCTAGTTTGCACATTGCACTAAACCACAGTTTATTTAACTAGGGTGAAGATACTGCTTTATGAAGGCACACTGCGATCAGAACACTTATTCAGATGTCAAACATTCAATTTTTGAAGCCTTCTCACCCTTACAAATTCCTAAGAAATCCCTAGAAATGGACAGCAAATATCACTGTGCAGATACATCAGTTCACTGTGATGGAAAAGGCATTCATATATAAAACACTTCCACATCTGAGATTTTTCTAGCGTTTTATTATTAAAAGTGTTCCAGATATTTGCTTGCCAAATATTTGTGCACAAATGTCCACCGGAGAGTTTATGTGACTCTCTAAGCAGCTTTGAACAGGCACCTGAAGAATCTCACAAACGAGAGAACTTTTTCCAACTGCAAAGCCCCCAGAAACCATTTCTTGTTCCATACCAATTTCTTTGATCAGGCTGGGAAGGGAGCTGAGCATCAAGGTATGACAGATATCGCCTCCAGAAATCTGGAGAGGCTTTGCTTTGGACACTTGTAGAAAGCCAATTATGAAAAATTCTTGCTGTTGAAGGAGACTTGGTTAGGCACTGCAAGTGAGGTATTACTTAAATTCAGTAAGGTTCTAGGCCCCAAGGATCTTTTTCTACTAAATTGATCTGCTTCATGCTTGCATGCCCACTGCTCAATTACCCAGCCAAAGGTCTTCTGACACAGTGGCCTCTGAGGAAACCAAGCATACTTAAAATGCCCCCTTTCCTATTGCTACATTTCCAAATACCACCAAATCCACTAACATCACACCAGAAACCCTTTCCCCTATTGTGGCTCCTTAAAAGGTGCCACTCCCCAAACATAGAAATAGCCAAACAGATGCTACTTCAGAAAATAGCAATACTCTTTCACATCTAGCTTATCCCTCCATACCACACAGAAACCACTGGTGACTTTTGCCAACCCTGTTCCTCAATCACAGTTGATATTAGCTGACAATCTGTATTCCTGCAGATATGTAGCCTGCTGCCAAATAGTCAGCCTTGGTTTTGAAACTGCAGCCACCTTAAATCCAGATATGCACTGCAAAAGGAAAAGATAAACATCAGTTTTACTATACTGTCATTAAATCAGCTGCTAGTTCAACTTAATTAAGATTCGTAGACAAACAAAAAAGGCTCTGAATTCAGCATTAACCTGATTGCTCAGTTTGTCCACAGCAGGATTTGATGCACCAATATGCTGTGATAACCAAGCAAAGATCAAGGAATGGACTCCCTGTGTTGCATCAGGGTACAGATTCAGTGACTGTATTTTCCCTTGATAACTAGCTAAAATACAGAGTTATTAACACTAAAGAGTGGAGTCTCATCCCTACATCTGACTTGCCTTTAAAAGAGTCCTAGAAGGAACAAGAAGTTGTGCTTTACAATGCCTCTGAGGCATAGCTTTAAAAGAGATTCTGCATTCTGTGCCCAAGTAAAGGGAGGGATATGACCTTAATGCCACACTGAACTTTATATGCGTACCAAGCATGAAGTCAGAGAAAACCCTCTGCAGTAGAGGCCAAATTTTCTCTATTATACTCTACCGGGGCCTTTCAGCTGGTTCATTTACAGCCTACTTATACTTACAGGGGAGCAACTCATGATCCTGGTGAAGAAGGGAAGTTCTCTGACTGAAAGAAAAACTTCCTATTCCCTTCTTTGAGCAAGTTGGACCTCTGCTGAAAATAGGGACTGTAGACCTCATTCTCTAGGTCTAAAAGAGGTTTCCTGAACTTCTAACATCACGAAAGCAAAGCAAAGCAGCATACATTAAAATTCACTGCAATAATTTTTGAATTAGAATGCTGGGTTGTGTTATATGAAGCACCTAATAGAATGGTTAGTATCTGCTAACCTTGGGATGCTCTATCTGGAATTTGCAAAACACACCAATGTCCTACAATTACCATAGTGATAGCTACTGGCTCCTTATAAATTGTGAGAGTTACCCAAAATCAGTCCATTGTCTTTAAGCTCAGCTGAAGCAGCACATTTCTCTACAAATGAATCTATGTCATTCTTTACATTTTTAATGGCTTTTTCCCTCCCCACTTTTTACAAGATTAATAGACTCTTAATAAAGCAAGCCTACACTTAAGGATCATTTGGACTGCAATCCTTCCTATATCTTTGAGTTGCTAGTCAATAACCAAATTGTTGTCTAGCCTAGTAAAAATATACTGTTATTAACAGAGAGGACCAGTACAATGCTGCAGTGTTTCTAATGACAAATATTACAGACTTCAAAGTCACAGCTTGTTCTTACTTTTGGCAGTAATTTTGGCACTGATCTTACGATCAAATACTGACTTTTGGCTATTTAATTTACATGAGTGGTACACAAAAGGGTTACAAGTGCGTGCAAAGGAAGATGTATAGCAATACCAGACCTTAAGAGGCATCTTGGGTTGGAGCGGAAGGATCCTGACTCTCAGGTTCTGGGGGAGGAGCTGGCACTGATTCCTCTTTCTTCTGCGCAGCCAGGAAATCATGAATTGCCTTCTCTATCTGTGGTCTGAAGATGTGGTTTAGTTTTGGATCCACCACCTGAGAAATTATTCTGTCCACTCCAGCTTCCAGCATCCCTGACCTGGGGCAGAGACAAAGGAGCCATTCAGCTTCTGTCAAAGATCTTCCCTGCTGCCCCCACCTAGAACTCTCTGGAGCCATCATGTCAACTGCAGTTAGCCTTAAAGTGGTAAGAATGACAGCATTCTAGGTAGCATTTACATGGGAGAAGCACCCCACCTTTTGTAAAGAAAACCCAGATGGTTTTGAACTTGCCACTTTCTAGGGTGCTTGCAGAATGGACAACAGACATCTGGTCACCAATCACTTAAAAAGTATCCTGGTCAGGAGTTGTGGTAGGGTACTTGTGGGACGCAAACCTACAAATAAAACATGCCTTGACACAAAGCAGAGGGGAAAAAAAAACATACCCATTGGTAGAGATAGGTGGGAGATGAGGGAGGTGATATTTTTTGGCTGGTAAAAGAGAAAGGTGGCCTTCACCCCAAGCTCTACCACTGTCAATTGCTCTGACATCTGCCAAGTCTAGACATATGGGAACTTTTTCACAAGACAAAAACAAACATTTCCAACACATGACAAAGAGCTTTTTTGAGAACAGTATGTCAAAACCCAAGAAGTGACATTGCTTCAAGGCTACGTTGGATAAAGAGAGCAGGGAATCAGCTGTCTGGTTGGGTTAAGTCATGTCTGCAACAGGCTAGGAAGCAAAAACAGAGACACTGAAGAGCATTTGGGAACGCAGATGCAAACCTAATGTGACCCTACCTCCTGGGCAGAAAACTAACAGTACATGCTATTTTGAGGCTACGTGGGCACTTAAGAAGATCAGTATTCTTTGACACTCAGCCTTTCAGAAGGGCAGTCTAATCTGGCATGAACTCTGATCTGCTTGAATGCTTTTCCACCTCCTACATGGTGTGCTGCGCCTTGTACTGCAGTGGCAGCTCCATGCAATGCAGATAAATGCTGCAATATTGCTATTATAGTGGGCAGGCTCTCCACAGTAGCAGAATTGAACCCAGAAACGATCACTGGGTGCTCTGAGTATCCACAAGATTAGCAAAGGTAGACAAAACAGAATCCAGTTGATGGTGTCATATTTATCTTATTTCTGAGCCAAGCTTATTATATGAAAAAACAGGGGATCAAGATTATGTAGCTGCCTAGTTTGTCCCAAGCTATTATAAAACTAGAAAAAGGAAATTCATAATCACATGACAAGCAAATCTATGAATTAGTGAGAAAGATGCTGTCCTTTCCTTAGCATTTATTCTATTTCATCAAGGTTTGCCTCAGATTGTAATTTTAATTCCTTAATTCTCCACTTTGACCATATCTATATCATAAAAATGGCTTACAAAGTGCATTTTGGAATACTTCAGTGATAATCAATATTTAGCTCTGCCTATATTGTGTCTTTCTGTCTGGAAAGCAATCAAAGAAATGCTTAGTAGTCTCTGTCCTACCCTGATTAAGCCATGCAACGGTTAACAAACTAAACTGAACTATGTTTTGAACCCAATGTGCTCCTGCTCTATTTATACGGAACACCCACCTCTTATTTCATACAAATGAGTCCTGCAAGACTTGCTATGCTGCAAGGCGCTCAACACTTCAGTGAGGGCTGTATTTGAAAGTATAGCAGATGGGGCTAGGGCAAAATTAATGTCCATTTAATTCACACTGACATTAAATTAACATTAAATATAGATAAGATTATTTTCCAGTTATGGATTTAATATGTACTTTCTATCACATTAAACATTACCATCTGGTAGCAGCTTTCTGAGCTTCTGAAGATTTTGTCCATGACCTTTGGGGGAAACATGCAGCTCAGGGGTGTTCATGCTGTGCACTTCTATGGCATTTATTTATCAGTAATAAACGAAGGAAGACGTGCAGCTACATCACCTGAAGGTTCTGAAATGATGTTGGGGTCTGCTGCTTGCCACCCTGGATCAGCATCACATACAGTTTGCCCCTTTAACATCTATGTGAACTTACAGATGATATGAAGCATTTATTTTCATTTAATGGTAGGGAGATTCTCAAAGTTCTGAAATATTTCTAAAGCATATTCATGGACTTCATATGGAAAAAAACCCAAAAGCTTATTCTAGCAAAATTAGAAGTGCTATTAATTAGCAGGAAGGACAACCTGGACAGCAAGTACAACTTTGATTAACTAGGTCTGCATTCCCCTTGAGTAATAAGATTCAGAACTTGGGCATGGACCCCGCTTTACTTTGTGAATTTAAGCTGCTCTCACTGTTGCTCCCAGAAGAGATTTTCAGTTAGCGTGCTAGCTGCCTTTTTCCTGGAGAAAGCTAATCTGGTCACTTCCTCATTTGTTAATTTTTCAGTTGAATCTATAGGCTGCCCCAATCTGTCATGACTCTGGGCAGCCTACAAATACACCATAAAAAATGAAAGATTAAAAACAAAGAATTACCTCACCAAAAGGAGAAGGTCCAGAAACCCCTCCCCCCACCACCAATGACCATTAAAAGACCGAAACATCACCCACTTTAACCCAGGGCCCAGGTTTTAAGGGTTCATTTAATTAGGGCCAGGATGGGTCTCAGGGAGAATTATGGTATTCCAAAGAGTATTAGATGACTGCAACATGTTCCAGGTGGCACTTTCCTTAAAAAGTTTTTAGAAATTTCAGCAGGGTGTAGTATACTAGCTAGAATCTATTTCACAGAGCATTTTTTACAAGTCTTTTTTGTTACACTGACTTTTAATCTGGGCATAATTGAAGTTGTTAGCACTTTGTGACTGAAACAGCATAAAAGCTGACAGATAAGCAAGCCAGCAAGGAAGCATTATCCACAAACCCTGTATTGCCTATGGCCAGGTCATTTGTCGTGTTCTATATGCATCTTTGGTGACGCGGTGGCGCAGCGGCTTAATGACGCTGAAAGTTGCCGGCCAGAAATGGTCGACGCTTCAGCAGTTCGAGTCCAGCCTTCGCATTAAACAGGGTGAGCTCCTGTTTCCTCCCCAGTTCCTGTCAACCCAACAGGTCGAAAACTCACGTGAGTAGATAAATGGGTACTCTCACTCCGGTGGGAGGAAAAATGCTGGCGGCGCAGCAAAAAGGAGTTGGGAACAGTTGCTGGTAAGCGCGAAAAACCGCGCGCCCGAAAAGGGCGCGAAGCAACGAAAACCCCGCCTCCTGTGCTCACCAGCTGGGCTCTGCTGTAGGAAGGAGGCTCTGGCAAACCACTTCCGAAAAACAATTGCCTTGAAAACTGCAAGGACTCGTCCAAGCAGTCACTGCAGGGTCATCAATGACTGAGCGCAGACAAAAAAAAAAAAAAAAAAAGCATCTTTAAAATTGCCAGTTAGGGCCTTGAGTTAGGTCCTTTGCCTTCTGAGAGACTGGAGGTTAGAATTTAGAACAGGGCTTTATCAGCAACGGCACAAAGAAGTGGGATGCCTTATGCTCTTTCTCTGGAAGCTCAGTCAACTTCTCTTCTTTTAGTTTTTGGGAAAACAACATTAGACAGATCTAATAAACAAACCATTAAAAACAATAATAGGATTTACCACCCACTCTAACCCAAGGCATGGGGAAAGAGCCAGGTTTTCAGGGCACTTTTAAACACAATCAAGGTAGTGACCAGAAGTATCTCAGGGTGGATGGTGTTCCAGAGGTCAGGAGGTATGACAGAGAAGGCACGCTTTAGGTTCCATTAGGCAACATTGCTTAATGGATGGGACCTGGAGCATGCCAATTCTGCCCAATCATACAGAAACCATAGAAGATAGATAGTCCTTCAGATAATCAAGCCCTATGCCTGAAGGCATATGCAAGAAAGGCTTTATAGATAATAACCAGCAATTTGAATTCCACCAGAAAGCTTGCTGGTAACCAGTGCAGCTCAGGGAGTAAATTACATGGACATGGTTATCTAAACCACTGTTACGTGGGCCTGATGAGGCATGCCCATAATTGCCCATGCTGGTGAATTCTGATCAGCTGCAGCTTCTGAGTGGTTTTCAAGGGCAGCCCCACATGCAATAGTCTATTCACAAGGTGAGCAAAATGTGAGTGACTGCAAGGTCTCCCAGTCCAGGTAAGGGCAACATTGGCACATAATATGGATTTGTGCAAAGGCCTTTTTAGCCACGGCTGTCACCTCCCCTTGACCAGGAGCTGTGAGTCCAAGAAGATGCCCACGTTGCAGACCAGCCCTGAAGGGATAAGTGCAATCCCACTGAGGACTAAAATGAAATGTCCCCGGCCCCAGGGGATCTAAAAACTGACAGCCACTCAGACTTGGCATGGTTGAACTTTAATCTGTTCCTCCCCATCCAGTCCCCTACAGATTCCAGAAACTCAGACAAGGCTTTGACAGCACCACCTGGTCAGTCTGGGGTCAAAATGTATAATTGGGTATCTTCCATGTATTGATGATACCTGACCCCAAACTGACAGATGACCTCAACCAGTAACTTCATGTAGATATTAAACAGAAGGGACAAGAGTGTAGAGCCATGAGGTACCCCACACCCCAGGGGCTTTAGACTCAATCTCTTCCCTCCTGTCAATATCAAAGGGACCTAACCACAAAGAAAGAACAACTGAAACACTGTGCCTTCTCTCCCAATCCACACAGGCAGGCCACAATGATATGGCTGATGATACTGAGAAATCAAGAAGAATCAGGATGGTTGCACTACTCCCATCCCGGCTCCACCAAAGGTCATCAGCAAAGCAGAACCAATGCTGTCTCAGTATTAGATCTGGATTTGAAACCTGACTGAAAGAGATCCAGATACTCACTTTCTTCCAGGAGTACCACCACTTTCTCAACAACTTTCCTTTTCCTGGGAAAAGAAAGATAGCAGCTAGCTAGGAGACATATCTGTCTCACTTTGAACTCTCACCACACATTGTTATGGTACTTCTGTATATTTTAGCATATCTAAACATAGAAAAAGAATCAGGTCAGACTTATTACTCCTTGCTTCAATATTAAATATGTATTTTCAAGAAGGTGAAAAATTTATAAGTGGAGAGATAGTCATTTGTAAGGCTGGAAGACCTAATTTTTTTTAAAAAACAAAGATTAAATCTTCCAAGACTCTTTCTTCAGAATGGTCAGAATCACCTTATTGTTTTCAATATCTCCAAATAAGCAGCATAAGTCAAAAGGAATTACAAAAACAAGGCAACTGCTTAGAGATTTGACAAGATGTAAAAAACTCACACAAAACTCAGAACATCTGCTGGGGCTCATTTACAAGATGTTATTGAAATATGATTTAGAAACTAAACAAATTAAAGAAGGTATGATTAAATGGATGAAAAATTTAAACTACACAATTGATATACAACAACAGGAGTATCAATGGAAGACAAATGAATATTACATATAGAGAAAACTGGTACAAGAAGTTTTACCACTGGTATCTTGTTCCAGTGGGGATTGCTAAAATAAATAACTCAATTTCTAAAAACTGCTGGAAATGCAATAATTAGCTCATATTCTTTTCTATCTAGTGGTAGTGTTGTAAAGCTCAACAATTCTGAAAGATGAAACAACTTTTAAAGGCTGAATTCTCTTTTTTGCCAACTGTTTTTGTTAAACATTACCAAACTTTATATCCCTACAAAATATACCAAGTTGGCTTTGTATATGATAACAGCTGCCAAGATTCTTTATGAGTTTTACTAGAGATCACATATAACTCCCTCTTTAGAAGAATGGCAAATTAAGCTATGGGAATATTCATCATTGTTAAAAATAACCTTATATTTGAAAAATAAGTTTGATACATAATTTAATTCGTCTTGGAAAACATGCAGATTATAATTCTACAGATGGATATGTACTATATCTGAAGTTTAGGTTTTCTTAACATAAGGCTTTCATGTATTAGTTTTTAGCTTGATAAAGATAGGATTTTTAGATTGGATAGAAACTTTTGTTAATTGTTAATTCTTATTTATGATTCATATTATACTGATCACTTTTTAAAGTACTGAACATTGACTTGATTCAATAATGGTTTTGAAGTCTTAAACTGATACAAGACATGCTAATATGCAATACTAATCTAATGTTACTTTGAATTTTTATTCAGTTTTGTACAGCTTGTAGAACTCTTTTCTATTTTCTTTTAGTTTTTCTTATTCTTTTTCTGTTTTTCCTCTTGGCTGTGTTTTTAAATATCTACTAATAAATACACACACACACATTTTAGCACATGTATGGCAGCAGATTGTAATCCATTATTTCCTCTTCACTGCATGCTTCAAACAGAAGATGTGTTTCTCTCATTTCTCTTGAATAATTTATTATATTAAAATTAAAAAGTTGCGGAAAGCATTCAAAATCTAATTTTACTTGAACCGCAGGATGCAATTAAAGTAATGAATATTCTCTACATATTTACAAAGAACACATGCTGTGCTATGTGAGCTGAATTAACTGCAGTAACAACTCAGGAAACTTTTCAAAAAGTATGTTACCACTGCACTCTGCTGGACAAAATTACACCCCACAACTTTAAGCTAATGGAACTACTGAGTCTTCTTTTGGATTGGAGGTGAGAAATGTTGACTAGATTTAACATACTGCAAGTTAGTAATATGCTGTTTTCTCCTCAAAATAATGGTTGCTTGTAGCCCTCCCTTATGTTGCCACTTGCTCTAGAAACATGAGCCCTATGAGAATGCTCAAGTGCCCCATTATATTACATTTATATATCGCATATATGTTTTCTTTCTCTGAGAATTCAACCAAATATATGGGGATTTCCAGGTAAACTCTGTCATCCCTCCTTAATTGAAGCATACTATTTTCCTGAGAAACACATCTTCTATTTGAAGCATGAAGTGAAGAGGAAATAATGGATTACAATCTGCTGCCATACATGTGCTAAAATGTATCTGTGTGTTTAAAAACATAGTCAAGAGGAACAACAGAAAAAGAATAAGAAAACTAAAAGAAAATAGAAAAGAATTTTCTACTGCATGAACTCAGGAAAAGGCAGGTCTTCTTTAGGAGTTTACAGGAGCAGCGAGCCCACATCCTCTTGGATGCACGAATAGCTGCACAACATCAAAATATCCAAGCAGGCTGTCAGTTGGCAACAGGTACCTAAATAACACTTCAATAGATTTAACATATATAGATGAAGGCCTACAATCCACCAGGAAGCATTCTTATAATTTCTATCCAAATATAAGGATTTATTTACCTACAATAATTTACATATTTAATACCTTCTACTTACTGAATCACACTTTGTCTGAGCCCGTTCCGCAGCTGGTTTTTGTTCATTGCTGGGTTCCATTCTTGCTTATCCAGGTGGGTAGATACAAAGTTGTCCACTTTCTGTCTCAAATTCTGGTAAGCTGGCTAAACAAAATTGCACAATGAATACAACATACTTGAAAGGTTTCTTATAAAATCCTTCTTGGGGAAAAAAAATCTACCCTTGTCAAATTTTTGACAAACAATTCTAAAAGAAAAACAAAACAAAGTCTAACAGTAAATTTAAACATAAGAAAATGATATAAGCAATGTGTGCCTCAGAAAGCATGGAATAATCATACAGGAATCCCTTCTAAGGCACACTCTGCTTATTGAGCACATGCTTCATACCCATTACTTTGGAGCAGCACAAAGAATATCCTTCTAATACAGTGAGGGAAAAAATTATTTGATCCCCTGCTGATTTTGTACATTTGCCCACTGACAAAGAAATGATCAGTCTATAATTGTAATGGTAGGTTTATTTTAACAGCGAGAGACAGAATAACAACAAAAAAATCCAGAAAAACGCATTTCAAAAAAGTTATAAATTGATTTGCAGTTTAATGAGTGAAATAAGTATTTGACCCACAAAACATGACTTAGTACTTGGTGGCAAAACCCTTGTTGGCAATCACAGAGGTTAGACATTTCTTGTAGTTGGCCACCAGGTTTGCACACATCTCAGGAGGGATTTTGTCCCACTCTTCTTTGCAGATCCTCTCCAAGTCATTAAGGTTTCGAGGCTGACGTTTGGCAGCTCAAACCTTCAGCTCCCTCCACAGATTTTCTATGGGATTAAGGTCTGGAGACTGGCTAGGCCACTCCAGGACCTTAATGTGCTTCTTCTTGAGCCACTCCTTTGTTGCCTTGGCTGTGTGTTTTGGGTCACTGTCCTGCTGGAATACCCATCCATGACCCATTTTCAATGCCCTGGCTGAGGGAAGGAGGTTCTCACCCAAGATATGACGGTACATGGTCCCGTCCATCGTCCTGTTGATGGGGTGAAGTTGTCCTGTCCCCTTAGCAGAAAAACACCCCCAAAGCATAATGTTTCCACCTCCATGTTTGGTGGTGGGGATGGTGTTCTTGGGGTCATAGGCAGCATTCCTCCTCCTCCAAACACGGCGAGTTGAGTTGATGTTAAAGAGCTCGATTTTTGTCTCATCTGACCACAACACTTTCACCCAGTTCTCCTCTGAATCATTCAGATGTTCATTGGCAAATTTCAGATGGGCCTATACGTGTGCTTTCTTGAGCAGGGGGACCTTGCGGGCGCTGCAGGATTTCAGTCCTTCACGGCGTAGTGTGTTACCAATTGTTTTCTTGGTGACTATGGTCCCAGCTGCCTTGAGATCATTGACAAGATCCTCCCGTGTAGTTCTGGGCTGCTTCCTCACTGTTCTCATGATCACTGAAATTTCACGAGGTGAGATCTTGCATGGAGTCCCAGACCAAGGGAGATTGACAGTTATTTTGTGTTTCTTCCATTTGCGAATAATCGCACCAACTGTTGTCACCTTCTCACCAAGCTGCTTGGCAATAGTCTTGTAGCCCATTCCAGCCTTGCGTAGGTCTACAATCTTGTCCCTGACAACCTTGGACAGCTCTTTGGTCTCGGCCATGGTGGAGAGTTTGGAATCTGATTGCTTCTGTGGACAGGTGTCTTTTATACAGGTAACAAACTGAGATTAGGAGCACTCCCTTTAAGAGAGTGCTCCTAATCTCAGCTCGCTACCTGTATACAGTAAAAGACACCTGGGAGCCAGAAATCTTGCTGATTGATAGGGGATCAAATACTTATTTCACTCATTAAACTGCAAATCAATTTATAACTTTTTTGAAATGCGTTTTTCTGGATTTTTTTGTTGTTATTCTGTCTCTCACTGTTAAAATAAACCTACCATTACAATTATAGACTGATCATTTCTTTGTCAGTGGGCAAACGTACAAAATCAGCAGGGGATCAAATAATTTTTTCCCTCACTGTAAGATTATACTGTGCTTCAACTCTGAAAGCAAAAAGATACTTCAGAGCATATAAGGCTTCTAACATAGCACCTGCTGGCTCCTGTCTTTAAAACAAATTCTTTCTTTTCCCCATAGGAGGCAGCCACCCAATCCTGATAAAAGTCTGCTTTAAAGTGTTGCAACTAGCTGTTAAATTCATGACCCCATGTGCTCTGAAGCACCCATGTGCTCTGAAGCGCCCTTTTCCCTTCAAATCCAAAGCACTGCACAGCCCTAGTTCCTCATGTACTACACGGTACATTTTTACTGATTTAAAGAGACTCTCATTAAGTAGGATTTTTGGTAAAGGCTTCCTAAATAATCCTGACAAAATACAACTGATCCTTCTATAATAAACAGAAGAACAGACAGCAAAGCTCACTATTTGGCAAAAAGAAATAGTAGAATAGTAAAGCTTTTATAGAGAAAATGTCATTAGTAAAGGGTGTATTAGACCACTTGAAAGTAGAAAGAGTTATGTATAGTTTGTTAGAGAAAGAAAGGATAAATTTAGAGGAAAATAAAGTATACAGTATTGCTTTCAGAAGATTATATACCAAAGGAACTTTAGTGCAGGGATGCAAATTCTAGATAAGGCTGGATTCCAACCTCTATCATCCCCAGCCAGTATGCCTGTTCCAACTTTAAGATTTAGGTTTGGAATAATTTGTCCTACTATTCATTTTATGAAAGTATGACAATGTTTTTATATATAAACTTTAATACGTGAGATTTAACAAATTCTGAACATCTTCTAACGTGCAGCCTAACATTTACAGATGTTGATAGAAAGGAACTAAATCATAAATTAAAAGGAGATAGTGCTTATGATTATAAACTTTCTATACAGTTTGACCCTAAAAAAGCCTGCCATTGTTCATTAAATATATGTTCTAAATTTCTACATTTAGAAGTGTTATTATACTCTACTATAATTGTTGAAAGTACAAAAATATAGACTGACCATGTTGGGGCAAATGGAATGGAACATCATTCCCAAAAAACTGTCATGAATTCAAAATATGAAATTCTATTGAATTGATATTGTGTACAATATTTACAAATCCTAACTAAATAGAGCTATTTAATGACAAGGTGTTGAATATTTATTTTACACTTTTACTAATTATATTTTACTGTTTGGCTGCATCTGGAGCTTAGGAAATATTACATATATTATTTGTGTTATCAGTATTTATAGAATGCAATACACTCTATAATGTACTGCATTATAATGTACTATAGAACCCAATTCCATGAGGGGAATGAGGACTTGTAGCAGAAACTGGAGACAGAAACAAATATAGAAGTAGTATACAACTATTTTATTATATATAATTAAACTTCATCACATGAGACTAGAGATTGTGTAGTTAGAAGCTCCTGGTTTTAGAGATATGAATTATCTGTTTTTGATGAAGACTATGTTCACCTGTTTGTCTTGATTTTAGCCTCTCATGATACAATATATATTCAATCATCAGATATTACTGGATCAGTTTGAAACAGCTCTGTGACTTTCCCGGCCTACATTAAATCCTTCCATCTTTGATAGGTGCTTTGATTCCTCTTCTGTTCAATGATCTACCTTTGTTCATATAGAAAGCTATGACCTTCTGTTTTTTCTAGTTGGCTTACATCGACTTTCTCTGTTCTTTACGGCTTTTTTGATTTAGATTCAGATACCTTTTCCTTTTGTTTCCCGTGGTTGGTAGCCCACAGGCCTGACAGTAAAGGTACAGAGTTACTGTGGTCAATGCCCACCAGGTTTGTGCTGAAGGCTCAAACCTCAAGCTTATCCTATTATCTCTGGAACTAATGTTGACACGTAATTCCCTCCAGTTTTTTACAGTCTCTGATTGTTAAGTTTGTTAATTGTACATGGATTTTATCAAATACGCACACTGTATTCTATCCAACTTAAATAATATTTACATTTTATTCCTTATCTCTTTTAATTCTTTACTAGTTCTTTCTGCTAACTTACATCCTTAGAATTTAGTTGTGCTTCTGTCTTTCCTCCTTAAAACACTAGTCCCATCTCACTAGTCACTTAGATGGGACTAGTGTTTAAACTTAAGTGTTCTCTTTAGGACGGTATGTTCTGTTTATCACAAAGCAGAATCATTTTTCTATGGATGTTCAGGGTTAATCATGTTCACTTTGTGTTTAAATTTACCACAAACATTGCCACATCACGATCATGTGCTCTGATTAGTACATGTTCTACAGACATGCACTACTGAAAGCATATATTCTGGTTGGGCTATTGTTGGGTATATAAGCACTCCTTTTAGACTCTCTCATGATCTGGGCACTCTGACTGAAGGAGATATCCTAATGTGCACTGTCTTCATGTCTTGTCTTCTGTCCACAACTAAGATCTCAGTATGTTTTTATTTCGTTGATCAGTACAGTTTTAATAAAATGACCTGTATTATTTGTGTTCATGTGTTTTGTTATGTATATCAACATTCAGTAAATGTACATAGCATTCCTAAACTGGGTTTTGGCCAAGATCATAGCTGATGTGGACTTGATAGGAAATATTGTCTAAATTAATTCTTAAAAGTGCAAGTTTTATCAGAAGAAAATAGATTCTGATAGAGCAGGAGACCTTCAGATGGTCACAGTACAACTACTATTGGAATGGTTTGGAAGGAAAAACAAGGAGATTGTAATGGAGATCAGGAAGTAGATAAGAAGCCAGTGAAAGGATTTAAAGTAGATTCTTTAACAATGTCCTATTGATTAAATTCATCTGTATAAATGCCTTAGGCCTAATGAGGAACTTTGAAACCAAAATGGCCCAGTTTAGATACATTAGCTTGCTGTCTTATATGAGTTAAACCATTAGTCCATCTTTCTCTTTGTGACTTTAGACAGTGCTATTTAGGGATACAGCTCTTGTCCAATTATATTAGCCCAATAAATGTTGGGGTATTGAATGCAGAATATCATGTCCCATACACCCTTCTCATGCAACTGCCTTTAAAAACATCACAGCTTGTTAAACGTCTTTTAAAATGTCAAAACTAAGCACTGTGGCTAAAAAGCAACTTACAAGACAAAAACCAGTTATTTACACCTGTAACAAAATAATTAACAAGTGCAGGCCTTCCAAAAAGCAGTAAAAATGGAGCTGTTCAGAAAAGCCCTTGCTATCATCTTGGATGGAGATGTCATTTATCATGGACATTTTAAATGTTAGATGTTACTCTAAATATTTATTGGCTACTTTTATTGTGGATGTTTTATTATTAAGTCCTTTATGTGGATGTTTTATTATGCTGCCACTATTGATATTTTGGTTAGATTTTCTGTAGCTGCCTTGAGTCTGTATGGATTTGGCAACATACAAATCAACTCAGTAGTTTAACTAATTAACTATGAACCTAAGGCTTATGCATTGACTCATATATAAAGTAACTTATTTGGCTGTATCTTCCCCCATCCACATTACACTATAAATTCTGAGCAAGAACGTGCATAGGCAGGCTAACAATGTGGTAACTTTTACAAACAAAATTAGCAATTTCAATCCTCTATTATACATTAATTTCTGTACTAAAAGTACTCTCTGTAGAGAGAATACTAAGAACCTATATGACTGCCAGACCATGGAAATTGTGATAAACTTTAATACCTAAGATTTATTGTAGAATATTTCCTACTCTTTAACATGATAAAATTAAGTAATTTCTCACATCCAGAACAATGGTTCTCAATCTCTCCTATTTCAAGTCTCACCAGTGACTATATTGAAAGAATCTGAGCTACACCATGATAGAGGCAAAAAGTTCACCTTCCCAATGGGCTAGCCTTTTTTTTTTCTCTTTCCATTTGCAAGTGCCCCATCTAGACTAGTCCTGCACAGGTTGAAAAATAGAGTAGGGCTGTGCAGTAATCAGTCCAGATGTGAAGGAGAAAAGGTGCTCACATTCAATTCAAACGCAAGCCCAGCTAAAAATGCAGCTCCTTTGTTGCTGGCAGAGGCGACCAGAGCTTCCTTTTCCCCTTCAAATCCGGATCACCGCACCTAGTGCAGCCCCAGTCTAGGGGACAGGGCTGCTTCTGGACGGATAGCTCCTAGCCCCCCCCCCTCCCCCGCAAAAGACCTGGATTTACTGTTTTGGGAGGAATGAGAAGAAAAAGGTGGAAAGGGCGAAAAAACATGGAAGATTTACAAATGGAAGTTGCTATCGTTCCCTCCATCGCCCCGCAGCAGAATAGCAGCTGTCCCTGGGTTGGAAGTACCCCACAGGACGGACTCACTGGGGTTTCGAAGCTTCTCTGGACATCCCACCCCAGGAGCTTTTTTTCCCTCCAAATTATGGTGGGGGTGGGGGTGTTAAGTTTCCCAGGATGACAGCAGAGGGATCGTGTAGCGCAGGCAAAGTGAGGCGCTACCTTGGTATCGACGTCGGCCAGGCAGTCCCGGCGGAACGCGTCGAAGAGGCCGCGGCTCTTGAGCTGTCCCACGATGAGGGCGATGAGCTGCGCGTCGCCGGGGGGCAGCGAGGCCGGATCGGTCCCGCCGGGCCCCGCGGAGTTCCCGCCGGCTCCACCCGCACCTGAGGATGCCCCTCCGGGCTCCGCCATCCCCCCGCCGGGTCCCCGGGGCCGCGCTGCCCTTCCACTCCCGGCAGGATGTAACGCGGCGGCGGCGGCAGCCACCGCAGAAGTCGGAACTGCAGTAGCTGTTGGCGCGGTTGCTGCGGCGGTCGCAGCTATTCTGCATCACTGCTTCCCGCCGCTTGTTGGGAAACGCAGGCTTGTCAAGGAAAAGCCGACTTTCGCGCGTCTTTATTACGTTGCCGAACCGGCGGCCGGAAGAGGCGCGGGGATGTTGGGTGTTGTAGGAGCAGGTCTGGCTAGAACGGGAGGGACTCGTGGCGATGCAACGCGGGGAAAAATGTTCGGTGCTGCAGGGAGGCAGAGAAATAGGCTTGTAAAGTTCGAGTCTCACCACATTTAGCAGAGCAGCCGTCATCCAGTTGTGCTGGACTGCAGCTGCCATCACCCCCTTAGAGAGAGGAATGGCATAAGGATAATGGGAGTTGTAGTCCATTATTACCTAGAACTAACAGTCTTCGTTGGCCTCCGCAGCGCTTATTGTCCTGCCTGTCCCCAGTGCTTTCCCCCTCTCCTTGTCGATCTTTCGGCATAATGTACCGAAATGACGTTTTATTCATAAAATATTCTGCAGATGTCTCTGCTCTGTTGTGGTGAAAGTGCTGAAACAATCCGAACCTGCAGCAGCTGCAGTGGGCCGGTAGGCGTTAGTGGCACACACAACAGCCCCTAAATGCGTAACAGTCCCTTGCATGTCTCAGTGGACAGAAGAATAGTTCTTGCACTCTTTCATACACTGTACAGATGCACCCAGAACAATATTATGGCTACAATCCAGTTGGCACTGATCTGGGAGGAAGCCCATGGAGAGACACCAACAAGATTGCAGTTAGGCAGCCTCCTGTGTCCAGCCTGCAATGTCACACATTATGAGGGCATAACACCAGGACATTATACTCCCTTCCAACATTTCTTAAAGGCACTAATATCGTCTTTTACTATCAAATGAATGGAGAAAAAGTTACTGCTGAGCAAATTAACACAATTCACTGCAGGAGCACATAGGGAAGCTTTGACACTTGGTAGCTTTTGTATAATAATTGGAAGATACGCTGTTTGGAGTTTGGTGAAGTCCGGTTAACTTCCCATGGAGCTGCTGTCAGATTTGTGTGAAAGTAAATCCCACTGAGAGAGCCTGTTTGGTGTAGTGGTTAAGGCCCCAGGCTAGAAACTGGGAGACTGTGAGTTCTAGTCCTGCCTTAGGCAAAAAGCCAGCCAGGTCACCTTGGGCCAGTCACTCTCTCTCAGCCCCAAGGAAGGAGGCAATGGCAAACCACTTCTGATAATGTTGCCAAGAAAACTGCAGGGACTTGTCCAGGCCGTCACCAAGAATCAAAAGCTGACTCGAAGGCACCAAAAAAACAAAACAAAAACAACCCCACTAAGGTCACTGAGGCAGGATGGTGAAATGCTCACTTAGGGCGCAGCCTGGATAAAATACTTTGTGGAAAGAGAGAACCCCAATGTATGTAAAAAGGCTCAAATACAACCATAGAGAAATGTTACACCTTGACTCTATTCCTGATAAGCAACGGCTGGCCTGTTATTCAAAATGGGTTTCTGCTCATTGACAATTTCTACCAAAAGAGGTTCTTGGTGGTTTTGAAAACTGCTTATGCTACTTTTGGAATGTCACAGCACTTATGACGTTACTCTTTTTTAGAACCATTACTGTTTTATCATATTCTATTTTTCATTGTTGTTTTTTATACTGGATGTATTTGCATGACATACCTATGACTAACCTAACCGTGCTTTATTCAATTAACCCAATTAACTTCTTACAACACAGTAAATCAAAGACTAGCCACCCAAGCTGGATATACACAACATATTAAATGTGTCACGTGCAAACATCAGTTTTTTATTTTGTTTTTATATTTTGCACTGATCTACCTACCACTGATTAATATATGTGATTGAGCCTGCCAAGAACGTGACAAAGAGGCCCCTGTCCTTAACATCAGGTATTTCATGAATGGCTTGGATGGAAGCAGAATGCAGTTTCCATTTGCTTATTCACTTCATTATTATCACCTCAGATACATCTGAGCTGAGTTCAGCTATGTTAAACATTATCCGTTTTTGAGTCCTGATGAGTCTAATGGTATAAAACTGTTTTCTGGATCAGCACAATCTCTTCTAATGCCTATACTGGGATCGCTGTGTCAGACAGATGAGTGTACAATCTTCCATTGACATCTTAATGCATTTAACATAGAAACCAAAGCTTTGAGTAATACCCCTGCATGGTATTGGTTCAAAAAATGTTGCTATCTGAGGTGCTACCTAAATCTTTTCTTTCTCTTTTCCCTCTTGCTACACCATTTCTGGTCTGTATCTCAGCTTCAAAAAGGTAAAGAAATAAACCAAGATGAATGGGAGGGCTTGTCTTGACAGTGTATGCATTCAGTCTGAACGGGGAGCTTCCACTGTTTGATTGCTATTTCTCTCTCAGCTTAAACCACCTTTCCCAGCTTGGTGCCATTCAGATATGTTGGATTATAACTAATATTTCCCCAACTAGCATGGCCATTGGAGGACATTTCAGATTTAAATCAATTACTGTATAGAGCTGCTGCAAAGTGTGATATATAAACTGGCCATGGGAGGGCACTACAGTGTTGCAGTTGACAAAGAGAAAAAGAAGCTTTTTATCTTGTAACCCTAATCTCAAGCAGGGTAGAGAGCCATTTTACAGTTGGGGGAAGGGCCTGTTCAAAGCCACACAAAGCCAATGTGCTTCCTTTTGTCTTTCAGATAATTCTACATATATTCATTGAACTTTGAAGAAGGAGGGTAAAAAGAGCATAGATACTTTTGAACTTTGGTGCTGGATAAGATTGCTGAGAATACCACAGATAGCCAAGAAAACCAACAAATGGGTCATTGAATAAATCAACCCAGAGTTCTTACTTGAGGCACAAAATGACTAGGCTCAGATTATCCTACTTTGGGTACATTATGTGAAGACTCAGCTCCCTTGAGAAATCCATAATGCTGGGAAAGGTGGAAGAAAAGAAAAGAAGACGACCAGCATCAACTGGGTGGACTCAGTTACAGTGGTGATGCTGAAGACCTGAAGGACCAGGTTGAGGATGATTGTCCTGGAAAAAAATCTATATTGAATCAACACTGATTTGGTGGCACCGTCAACATACGTGCATTCATACATACCTATCATGCCTTTTAGGGTAAGCATTGTTATGCAAAGTGCAGAAAAGCATTAATAGTGAGCCAAAGAAATGAAGGCATGAGATGAGAAAAAGAAAAGGAATCATTGCTAAATCTAATTTACATTGTTACCATTCACTATACCTCTTCAGATCTTTCTATCCTTGCAAACTATTTTTGGTTTCATCACATCCATATATCACTTGATAGATTACCTTTAAATTTCTCACCTCTCTCTTTGAGAATTGCATCAAGTCTATCCATGAGTTTCTCAGTCTTCCCCTTCCCTTGACCCATTCATTCTTCCTTCACTAATACTTGTTTTGCAGTATGATCCTTATGCATTCTCTCTGTATGACTGAAATGCTCTCTTTTGTACTAGTCACTCACTTTTATATTCAGTCCACATTCACTCAGCATCCATTTTGACCCTATTGCTTCTTGTCTCCCATACACACTTAAGCTCCCATTCCCACAACGTTCAATTCTGTGTTTTTCCTGGCAAATCCAACTCTCATTTCCATGAAGTAAGCTGAGTAGAAGCCTGTTCTTAACACAGCGATGTTCACTTCTTTTGACCAACATTCATTCCTCTCAATAGACCACCACCTTTTGACCAGCATTTGCACATCTTAAAATTCTCTTACCTGTTTCCCTGTTTTAGTAAACACTTCATTAATGTACACATATTTATCAGCTTGCTCTAGCTTTTTCTGCCATTTATGTATAACTTGTAACTTTTTTCAGTCAAACAAAACTTCCTTGGGTTTGATTCATTCATTTCCAAATCCACCTTTCTTGTTGCACCATGTAACCTATTTGACTTTTGCTGCAAGTCATTTGTATTCTCAGACAGCAGCACGCTGTCAACTATATAAAAAAGGTACACGCATAAAGCCACCCAGCACTTCCCCAGTGTTGTTCCTTGTCACCTTTTGCATCTTTTCGGCCAGAATTCTGCCAAACATCTTCCCAAACATACTTAATAAACTAATACCCACCCACGCACCCCTTCCCAAGTTTTTGCATTCATTCTTGCTACCTTTCCCTTTGTACAGGGGAACAATAATGGCGATCTTCCAATTGTCAGGCACAGATGCCGTCTTCACACAGATGTTAAACAAGTCACCCAGCCACTCTATAAGCAAACCACATCTTTATTTTAACATTACTCAGATTACCACAGGGAAGGCAGATGATCACGAGCCGTATGACTGTGCACTTGTTGCATGGCAACTAATCCATGAGAACAATCCTGAAAATCTGCTGGAGGAACAAGATGAATAAATGCAAACACCCACCCAGCAGCACAACACAGCAAGAATTGCGCATACAGACATGGTACATACACACACATTGCTGAATGGCGGCTACTAATTACATAACTGATAAAAAATCTGCAGCCTGCAGTAGTGTGTGTGAAAGAGAGAGCAGGATGCTCAGACAGAAGGGTATACATCTCGACTTTGGAAGATGCTTGCCAGTCCAGTCAATTTTAATACAAAAGTGGGTTCTTTTGGCTGGTAACACCATTGTCCAAGTATTTAATGTAGAAAAGCAAGATATCTTTATTGCGTCCGTACAGTGAAAGCGACTGAAGCTGAATGCTTTGTTCCAAGGCAAAGGGCAAATCTGACATGTCTCAGTCCTCATGGCAACACTAATCCATTTGTCCTTCCAGGATGAGTCAAAATTTTGGACAGAGGAACGGGGGCAAAGTTGTATGCAAAAGAGAAACTGCATCGTATAGGAATCTAAGTGACCTCATCACACACATTTCATCATTTCTGTCCCATTGCAGACACCCATGCATGTATATTTTTTTCTCAAACATAGATTTTTTACTTGTATGCATGCTTCTGGTTGACAGTCTTGGATACTGAGCAGCAGGAATGCAGAAGACTGTTCTATGCGAGCTTCTCATGCAAGATGCTTCTAAAGGTCAACAAAACTTTATTTGGAGGAATTAGTGCTATTGGCAAAGGACTCCTAATACAAAGCTGAAACCCTCCAGTGTCAAAATCTCCCAAGTATACCAAAGCCTCCCACTTGCAAATCAGCAGGGCAAAGTGCAGGAACAACAGGAATCAAATTGCAGGCTGAGTGCTACCAAATTAAAGTTCTCTTTTTCAGTGATTAAATTCATGTGCTCTCACAATACTGGACCTATCATGATTCCCATGTAAATTCCATTCTCTGCATGACTAAATAGAGCCTAGCAGATTCAGATTAGAAAGACTAGCACAGATCAAAGCCTGATGCTTCTTTTTTTAGAGGGGCATGATAAAGCCTATCATGGGGTAAACTTTCATGTAATGGAGTCTGATAGCTTTGATGCAATGCCTCTTAACGTTACAAAATCTAGTAGCGCAGCTAGAAGAGTACAATTAGATGAGACGCAGGCTGACTTGACTTGAAATATCTACATTTTATTTGACTAGTTCAGATTTTCAAAACATTTTGAAAGTGCAGCATAAGCTAGTGTGATATGATCATATTGCTACCAGTGTTGCTATGTAACTGTATACCTGTTGATTTGTAGCGGTTTGTTTCATACCCCCTCCCACTTTCTGCTATGAATTTGGGTGAAGTATGAATTGACATGTACAAAGATGGAGTACATGAGACTCACTCAAGGTCTGCCATAGAGGCTGAAGGGTTTGTTGTGGAAGATTTCAGCTATGCAGCATGTGGAAAAATACCAGAATAGAGAGCTCTAAGAAGACTAAGGAAGGGATGAATCTCAGAACATGATGTGGTTCCCATGTGTCCTAGATGAGTGGAAGATGACCAAGAAGTGTGAGAAGAGCACCAGGATAGGATTGGTGAAGCCTTGTTGGAAGTTGTAAAACTGGATGGGAATGGTAGTGCTTCAGAGCCGTCTTATAGAAAAATTACTGTGCATGAGTGGGTTTCCTTCCATCCTTGATTCTTCTGGAACGCAAAGCTACTCCAGCCAGCTAGACTTTGAGTTGGCAATTAGCTCTGTGTGTGTGAAAGAGAGAGTTAATGAAGCCTTTAGTTAATGAATGTTGTCAATCTCTATTGGTTTCTAAGCATCTTCAATCTAAATAGTAAGGAAAAGTAGCACTGGAAGAGTCATAAAAAATGTATCTCGTGTCACTATTACATTGATTCAAAAATTGTGGCATTTCTGGAAAATTGCATTTTGATCCCTTTTCTTTTTAATACTGAATTGACTCTATAGGATCATCCATACCTTAAATTTGACTTTAAAATACCCGTTATATGGAAGATATAGATGGATATTAGGACTGTTAGTTTAGATCAATTAATGAATGATGATGATGAGTTTTTATCGTTTTCTGCGTTGAAAGATAAATATCATGTGTCTGTTGCTGCCTACTGGTAGCATTTACAACTCAAACATCTATCTCAATTTCATCCAGTGGCATTTTGAACTTCAGAGACATCTAAATTATTAGAAGTGATCACCAAATCTTAAGACAAGACAAAAGACAAAAAATATCAGTTCATCTTTATAAGCACTTGCTATTGATAAATTAATATGACACAGTAATTTTAAAGACTGAATGAAACAAGGAATTGGAGATCTCCATTTTGTCCAAACAGTGAGAAACAATCTTAACATCAGAACAAAAAAGTTCAATAGATCTTGGAGTATAGCTTATTCAATAATTGGATCCTATTCCATTTGTATGGAAAAGGAATGAATAAATCATCATGTTGCTGGAGATACAATAAGAATAATGTTTCATTAAAATATGTTTTTGCAATGTCCTAAAATTGTTATATTCTGGGAAGGAGTTACTGCATATATTAATTTAATTTTTAGACAGGGTCTAATACTTTTGAACATCTGTATTCTTTGGAACTACATACCTATTATGTGGAAATTGATAGTTGAACAATGGAAATGGATTCTCCTCACCCTTCTTATTGCTAAGACACTTGTCTCTCAACATTGAAAAGATAAATTTATGGTCCAACTTATTCAATGGATTGAAGACCTGATGTTACTCATTATTTATGAATGAGTTGCTTACAGATGCAGATTATATATGGATAAATATAATGACATATGGTAATTCTTTACCAAAACTGTTTTGTAAAATTTATAGACATGTATGAGAAATGCTCATATTATATTTAATTTCTTCTTGGTTTCTTTTTGCTTATTCGTTTCCTTTTTTATCGTTTCCCTTTTTCTCTTCTGTTTAATGAAATAAATAGACCCTCTTTGTAATAGGGATATGCTCAAGCTGGGCTCAGTCATGTGCAGAACGTAGCAGCATCTATCCCTGGATGTGGCACAGTTTCCTGACAGCAATTCCTCCTTTCAGGCCTTTTTATGCTGTGGAAATAATTATATCTTGTAGTTGATAGAACACCAGTCTAAATGTATACCTTTAAGTATCAGAGTAACATCTCCTCTGAGGATTAAAGCAGGTGGCAAGGGGCAAAATTCTTCATGTGAGCACTGTCCTCAGTGCCTGATTAAAATTCAGCAGCCCTGAGCAGCGCTGTGAGCCACCCAATACCATCTGGTAGCAATGAGGGGGAAAATAATATAGCCATGTTAAAAAGCATGCACTTATACACAGAAAAAGACCCTTTGATCTAAATGCAAGATCTGATCTATGTAACAATGTATGTGTACATTGAATCATTATTTATCTGGACAAGGGAATTTGACCTTTTAATTCAACATCATCAAAGGTCTTGTGTTATATTTCTGTACAGATTTATGGGTGCATGGGGGTAGGGGAATAGGTTTTCCTGCACGTTTACTCTGAGCAGTTGATGTTCCCTAGCTGCTGATCATCTGTGCTGACCCTTTACAACAGAGATGGGCAAAAAGTAGATTAGGACCTACTGGTAGATTTCTGGGAAGATTTGCAATGGATCGCTAAGAATTTCTAGTCCTCAATTAATTACAATAATTAATTACCTATAACAGAAGTAAAATTAGATTGAAATGAAAGGAGAAAATTATATCAGCATAAAATTTGCTATCACCACTTTTGATTCTTATCTTTTCTCTTACGCCTCTGTTCTGTCTTGCCATAGGATTGTGAGGTCCAGATTTCAGGTGTACAGAGCATAATAAACAAAGCCATTAGTTAAAGCCTTTGAGTTTGCTGCCACCCCCTTTCTAGATGTCACCAGTGGTGGGAAATCATCACTCAATCACAGCATGGAGTGGTAAACATCTGCTGAAAGCTAGTACCTCCTCATGCTGCCAGGCAGCTGATCTACAAGGTGGAAGGATTACTTTCCAGACAGCTATCACAGCCCAATCATCAGTTGTATTGAGAGTTTGTTTGGGCAAGAGCTTACCAAAGCACTAAACTCACACTTGTTTGGCCTATGGAAAGTTGCAAGTGGGGAAAGGCCCAGTGACTGGGAAATGTCCCATAACTTTCAGGAACTGCTCTTTAGGGACTTCTGGGGAAGAATGGCGAACTGAGGATGGCTCCGCAAAAGTGGAGCTGATGAAGGTGGTGGAATGAAGAGCTGGTGAATAGACTGGCTTTTCATAATTCCTGCTCAGACAAGGAGAGATTGCCCAAAAGTGCTCCAGACATTTGTTACTCACAAGGAGACTGCAAGACAGCTGTCTCTGGTGGGTTTAGAGCTCTAAGAAATGAGGGGATAGCCATCTTACTCAAACCATGGTTGGTGCCTTCAAAAGGACACTGGGTTTGCATACTTCCTTTCCTAATCACTTTTGGAAATTGCTTGTTAACTGCTTTTCAGCTATTATTAACCTTTGGATCAACAAAGGGTGAAAACACTGGGTGAGCTTCCTTCAATCCTTAGTGAAAGAAGTTTTAAATACAAGTTTAAGTGTGTGTGTATGTGTGTGTGTGTGTGTGTGTGTGTATACATACTTACATACATACATATACATACATACATATATATATATATATATATATATATATATATATTTGAATAAACAGCAAAAGAGTGATTAGAACTTAGAAATTTGATTTTGGAAAGTTACAAATGGACTAAGGGTCCAGATGGATTTGAAATAAGATTTTGGAATTAGTTATAAGAATTCTTCCTGTGGGAAAATGCTTTTATTCTGAATTCTTTTAGAAAAAACATGCTAGGATGGGACTTTGAAGATTGGACACTAGAGGGAACTAGAAGGAACTAAAGATTACAATTAAAGGAGGAGAACACTTCAATTTGACTTACTAATACAGAATGGAGCAAAATATTTTAACATTGGACATACTGAAGGATACTTTTGAACAATGGACACAGAAGTTAATTTTAAGAGTGTCTGCCTCTATAGATACACTGTGTTTAAAAGATATTATGGAAGAGGAACAAGTTTTACCAGATAAGACTGAGGCTGATTTGAAAGTGGATTTAAAAATGACAGGTTACAAGAATGATATGGAAAAAGATGTTACACTGGACATACAAAAGAAACTGGCTGATGTCTTAATAATTAAAAGGGGTATACAAATAACAAACTAAGAGAGTGACCTGAATAAATTTCCATTTATTAAAAGAGGCTTGTTAAAGCTTTGAAGAATTTTGCAAGAAGGGACCAAAAAGAGAGAGAGAGAGAGAGAGAGAGAGAGAGAGAAAAGAAATCAAGTTCTAGGACATTATCTGAAGGGACTAAAGAGCAAGATTGTTAAAAGTAAAAGGAAGAAATATAAAGTTGATTTATTTGATCAAGATAAAATAGATATCTTATCTCTGGTAACCCTTAATGGACTTTTGCTGATCAGGACAAATGATGAGTCTTTAAGGATTTGTTTATAGATAAGAGATGGGATATGGGAAGAAGAGATCATTTGTTGTACTTTAAGAGAAGGTGATAAGTTACTAAAATTGTTTATACTTGTGATGAAGGGGGAAGTCATTTCTTTATATATTTCTTGTTCTTTTTTCTTTACTATATTCTTATTTTTTCTTTCTTTTCTATTTCTTTTCTATTTTTTCTTTTCTGCACCTTTTATTTTTCTTTTTATTCTTTTCTTTTTTAAGTTTGTATTAGTTTTTAATTGTTGTAATTATAATTTTTAATAAAATTACTAAAAAAAAAAAGGAACTGCTGCTTAGAACATGACTCACACCCCCAGCTTTAGCAATTGCTACTCCAAATAGAAGATATTGCTGTCTTTGTAAACATGCGTGGAGGAGGAAAAATAATATTTTGAGGAAATTCTTCCTACAGTAATTTCCCAATGGGCAAGATTAGAATCTAAACTAACCTCAAAGCTGCCTAGATGTGTTTGATTACCCACCCTTGGTTGTGCTGGCTGGAGAAGACTGGAATTTTAGTTTAACATATTTAGATGACAGCATGGTATAGAAAGAGAGCCAGTTTGGTGTAGGGGTTAAGGCACCAGGCTAAAAACCAGAAGACCATGAGTTCTAGTCCTGCCTTAGGCACAAAGCCAGCTGGGTGACCTTGGGCCAGTCACATTCTCTCAGCCCTAGGAAGCAGGCAATGGCAAACCACTTCTGAAAAACCTTACCAGGAAAACTGCAGGTCTTATCCAGCCAGTCACCAGGAGTCAACACTGACTAAAAGGCACAACATACAGATACACGTACATATGGTATAGAAAGCTGACCTACATTGCTACTTCAGTTCATGGTCTTAGTTTTGCTCCTTTTTCTCAAACCAAGATTTTGTGAAATAAAGGGTTTGTTCATTGAAAGTGCCTGGAGGAAACTTTCTTATTAAGGTTGTGAATTGGTACTTATTTTGTTTAAAAAGAAAGGGAGAAAACCACGGGTGGGGGAGACCTTTTTGAACTACTGCTTCTTACATCAGTGGCAAAATTGCTTGTCTTGGAGATGGAATCGGCAGGTTTTTCTAAACGGTCTTGACAATCTCTGCTCATGAAATGGAAAAGTCAGTGACTGACTTTCAAAGGGCTTTGTCCTTGCCAATGATTAGATACAGAAATCTGGAATAGGTGACTTTGCTTGCCACTTGTATCTGCTATAATACTGGCTGAAATTTAGCAGGAAATCATCACAGAAGAAAGCTGCAGACTGTGTCTGCAATTCTGCCCAAAATATACCCACAGAAACACACAAATGATTGAATCTGGGTGATCTCTGCGGCTTAGTAGCAGGAAAGAAGGCTGATAGGAAGACTAGAAAGCTTTAAAGGCAAGACGCCCTGAATGGCATTTACCTTTTATTGTGTGAATCACCAACGTTCATCAAAGAGAGATGCTGCCGTAGAAGCAGAACAACAAAAAGGCAGGGATTGGGGGGAAATATGTTATGGGAATGTGTGCTTGTGTGCGGTTGCAGGGGAGGAAATGGTCCAGGAAACTTAAACTGGATTGGTAATATGCAAGTCTGTCCTCCTGATCTACAATTGTTTAAATCAAATCTGGAATTATGGCTGAAGTTTCCTAATACAGAGAAAGAAACAGAGGAGAAAGCAAAGACGTGGGCATCCTATGCTAGCCCCAGCACTCTATCCACTATTGCTCTGAACAGCAGGCAATGGAAAAGCAGCCTTGGGCATGTACTGCGCATGATTTTGTGCGTCAGATACGGTGTGACATTTCATCCACTGCCTGTAGTTCCTTCAGCGGCTTTTCAGTGGCACCGAGGCTAGAACGCCCTATGACTCTAGCAAATTCACCCACTGTAGTTTTCTACCTTGGTGTGCCCAACTTCCATGTTCAATGACTGCATTGGGAAGGCTGCCATTTTCTGTTAAATCACATTCTTTCCATGTGAACTGATGGCAGGTCTGATCATTGGCATCTCCAGTTAGGGCTAGAAAGATTGCCATCTGGAGAGTCACTGCTAGCAGACAATATTGAATTATAGGGTGGAATGGTTTGACTCAGGATAAAGCCTTTTTCTTTGTCAATAACTATCCTTGAGTTGAGAGTTTCAGACATCAACCTTGGGCTTTTCTTTGCTCACTCTTTCATTGAGCTACCTCATTCATTCATACAGAAACATTTCAGTGCGTGGTGAGAAGCCTGTTTAATTCTTCTGTTTACTTGTTCACTCTGTCTAATGGTAAGGCTGGCCCTGCAGGTGGCAAAGGTTTATCAGTGAAAACGGACTATTCTCAAATACTGCTTTATTCAGATAGATTTTTAATTAGTCATAATTATACTTCTGTTCATACAATCAATGCAGTTAAGTAGTTGTGTGATTATGGGGATTGAATAGCTGGGTATTTTTCACTGCTCCTGAAGTGGAGTGGCAATTTTAATCGGTATTCGTGATAGTAAAAACACTCCAGGTTAATTAAACCTGAAGACAAAGATCCTGCATTATTAAAATGCTACCATAAGCCAGGAATTTCATCTTTTATGCACATCAACTAGGTGAATAAATGGTTATTCAAAATGTGGTTATGATTTTATCTTAGATGTTTGTGGAAAATCTGTCATCGAGTGTACTATCAGGCAACAGCACTGGGGATAGAAGTATCTTGCAAGTAATCATATTCAACCAAAAGCAGGAAGATGGGAGAAGTAGCATACAATAATTACAGTCAAGAATACTGATCGAGATCCTCGGAGAATTAATTCTATTGATAGGAAGTGTGGAGCACTTGAGAATTGGTTTCTATTTGTAGGATTTAGAGAATAGCGAAAGGAAAAGTAACAAGACCCTTACATACGGCTAATATTCTTGTTCTGATAAGATCTGCAAGAAAATATTGCAGCCTAGAACACCCATGTTAGCTCAGAAAACTCCAGCCCATTTTGTTGAACTCCTGTTTTCCCCCCATTCCTAGACACTCAGCCTTTTGTGAGCACTAAGAAAATCCAGTTCTCTTTGGTTTTGCCCCCTTAATTTTTTTGTTTTTTTTATATCATCATCATCATCATCATCATCATCATCATCATCATCATCATCATCATTTATTTGACTTGTCCCTGCCCATCTCCCCACAACGGGGGACTCTGGGCGGCTTACAACAAACTAAAATCGGCAATACGTAATTAAAAGATTATAAAACCAAAGTATAAAGAGAAAGATAAAAAAGCTAAAAATCCAAGAGGCCGATAGAGGCCACACCAGGCTGCTAAGGGGCCAGCCAACCCCATTTTTGATATCCTCCCTCCCCGCCCCAGGCCAGATGGCAGAGTTATTATTTTCATAAATAACTCAAGGCAGCAAACATACCTAATAATCCTTCCTCCTCCTATTTCCCCCATAACAATAAATGTGAGATGAGTTGGGCTGAGAGGGAGTGACTGGCCCAAAGTCACCCAGCCGGCTTTCATGCCTAAGGGAAGACTAGAACTCACAATCTCCTGCTTTCTAGCCTGGAGCTTTAACCACTAGACCAAACCGGCTGTCAAATGTACTTTTCCATAAAATTGTTCTATTTTTGCAAAGCTTGGGATTTTGCTAAACATGCTGACACTTTCCCTTTGTTAATCAAAGTTTAAAAAAATATTGGTAGATATTAATAGCCATTACCTATATTCACTTAGTATGTGAATGTGAATTCAGATGCTTCCCTTCAAATCAGCCATGTTTTTTTTTCAAAATACTCTATTCAGTTCCATTGCTGGATTACAACTCATTTACCCTATCTAGAAAGCCTAGCAGTTGAATAAAATAGGAACTGTAATCCAAAACTTCAGGAAGATCTCAGTTATCTGTCCTGTTTTTCCTGTTTTAATACTTAAGTTTCACCACTGAGAATACTTTTAAAGGAATCATTCATAATTAATATAAGCAGTTCTTAAAATCTTTCCCACTGATTTAGGTTTCATTAGACCAACAACCTGTGCATGCAAATAATCTAAAGATGGTTAGTTTTGATCCTGCAGATGCATTTGTGAATCCTAATTATGAAAGGAAAATAATATCAGATTCAAAAACAACTGAAATTCTTTCAAAACCAAATAAAGGATCCCATCTACTCAAAAAAAAAAAAAAAGAAAAGGGAAACAGCTGCTTCAGAGCTAAGTAGAGATATAGCTTTGGATGGTATTTATAAGATTAATGGCTATACTTTAGTAAGGATCTTTTTCTTGAAGATTTTAAACAATCTCAACCAACACTTCCTTCCTTCCAACAATACAAAGATATTATATTTGATGTGAGTATGACTCGTGAGGGAAGAATGATGGTGTGGCCAGAATCTATCAGCTGAAAGGTTTTACAGACACTCCTTAATAAAAATATAGGCAATCAGCTGAAAAAATGAAAATCAGTTTCATCCAATGGGAAGACATTCTAAAAAGCCAAGAATTAACATAAGGGGACTCTAGGTAGGCCTACAAAATCTCCCTATTAACAGCCAATAAAGATTTGATTCTGCTGAGTTATTAATCATCTAATTTGGAGGGAAAACAGAATACCAGAAAACAGAAGAAGAGAAAGAAGATTGGGGCATAGCCGGTTGGATGATATACTATAATGAGAAACTGTACAGATGTGGCTTCTCCTGGCATTATGACCAAAAACGTTAAGTTTTCAGAATTTCTTTAGAGCGGAGAACTTTTGCTATAGTGAAGCTGCCTATATAAAATTTATGGATAGATGAAAAGCTTTTGTTCAGCAGCCTTTCCCAGCCTCATGCCATCCCAAAGGGCTGAGACCATGGGAACTGGAGTCTAGGGCATGTGGAAGGGAAGAGCTTGGGGAAGTTTTAACAGCTTGTAACTCCTTAGCTGCCATGAAGAGAAGGGACAGCAAGCTAACTTCTATGTTAGGAAAAAGATGCAGGAAAAGCCTTGGATGGGGTATTCAGTTATAATACGTCCCTGCTGAGTTTCATAGGGGTGAAGGAAAGTGAGGTGCCAAATGAGGTCACTGTAGACAACTCTTTGTTGGTGACAGAAGAACAGGGTTTGTAAGCCAAGCTGCATGACAGCCTGAAAAGGTGGTTTTCTGAAAAGATGACTCCTAACAAAGAAGGACTGAATCACAGTGTGAATTCTCGTCTCGTCTCATGTCAGAAGTGCAGGAACTGGAAGGGAGATAATTATCAATCTAAATTTTAAAAAATTAAAAACTTTAATAAAATTACAGGTTTATATAATTCTTGCCCAATGCCGGGCCATATTGATGGCAAAGGTATTTCTGACCAGCAAGTCATTCTGTGCATGTCAGTCCCAAGGGACACTGTGAAAGATGGATGGTTGTTTGAATAGCACCACATTCGCAGTAAATATCCTTGTCCTCAGGGAGAAACCCCCATTTTTCCATTTGGTCTTTAGTTCTACCCAAACCAGTGCGCAGTCTATTTAAACATCTCCAAACCATCCACTCCTCCTCTGAACCTCCAGGCAATTCTATCAAGCGGTTCTATCCAATTGTAAAGATGTTTTGCTTGGGATTTCCATCTTTTTAATCGTTCTGTTTGAAGTGTGGTAACAATCTCCTCGGCGCAGTCTAAAAAGCTCCTTTCTGATTTCAATCTTTTTGTAGGAGGTACTTGGTCAAATAATGGGTGTGCCGGTCATGTAACACCTCTCCGTATTCCACATCTTGTGCCACGCTCCTTCTAACACCTGGCAGGGCTATTCCTGCCAGGATATACAGTTTATCAAGTGGAGTGGGGTGCAGACATCCAGTGATGATGAGACATGTATCACTAGGCACCCTATCCACATGTATAGAGTGTGCAGACCGGCCCCAAATGGGGCAGGCGTACTCTGCTGTCGAGTAACACAATGCAAGGGCGGCCATTCGTAGAGTAATAGGATGGGCACCCCAGGTGGTTCCAGCCAACTTTCTGAGGAGATTATTACGGGTGGAGATCTTTTGCTTTAAACTGCAACAATGTCTTTTAAAGGTTGATGTTCGATCCAATGTAACACCAAGGTAACATGGTGTCTTACAACGTGCCAGACTCATGCCATCCCAGATAATATCAAGCCTACGTCTGGCCTGTGGATGAGACCAAGCCTTGTAATGAATCATGCTCTTATCCCATGACATCTGTCTGTCACCTGCAGGGTGCCACACTTACCTTCTTAAGACAACTCCAGCATGATAAAGTAATTGCAGCCTAAGTAGGTGAACTTCTTTGGTGTAGCAAGGCCTGTCATCCCATTTTTCCTACCTTTGAGGACAATGTATCTTTTAAAGAGATGCTTTTTTAAAAACCATCTCTGCATTTTTTGTTGTTGGTGCAAACCTGATTTGCATCTGCTCTTGGAGCATACTTTTCATCTGTGCCATTAATAAGTGGATGGATCTTTGCCATAGTTATCTGTAGTTTACTGGTCTCCAGGCATAGGCATGGTCAGAGAGGAGTCAACGTCAGCAACACGGCGGAGGGCGCATCTCAACGGAGGCCTCACTCCTTTTGAACATGTGTATTATGCACATACAAAAGAGGGAGGGCTTGCATCACAATGTACTGTTACCATCTTGCTGATTTTAACCCCAGCCCGTGCAAAGACACCTATGTTTCCAGGTTATGCTGTTACCTACTGCTGCTGCAAGATGCTGCTGGCTGAATGTTGGTAGGAGAGAGGCAGTTGGAATACAGGATCTGTAGACTGCCTTGGCTTCCGGTGCATTTCCAAGCCCAAGCCAAAGTTCTGGTTGGTGTTTAAAGCCTTAAATTGTTTGAGACCAAGTTCCCTGAAGAACATCTTCACCCAGTATCAATCTACCTTTACTTTAGCATCAGAACTGGAATCCCATCTCTTTGGCTCTCCTTTGAGAGCTTTTATACTCATTAACATGAGAGGGGGGTGATCTAAACTTCTGTCTGTTTGGGGCTGGCTTTGGAATTCATCAGGCCTCACTACAGGTAGTCCTCGCTTACCGATGGTAATTGGGAGCAGGAACTCCATTGCTAAGCGACACAGTGTAAGATCATGTGACCATGCCAACTTATGACAGCAGTTCCAGCAGTCCCAGTTGCCATCATTGGGCAAATCTTGCACAGTCACAGTGTCCCGCATTCATGTAATCGCCATTTGCAACCTCCAGCCAATTTCCCCATTGACTTTGTTTGTTAGAAGCTGGCAATGAAGATCACAAATGGTGATCACATGACCACGGGATGCTGCAATAATGTCATTATGAGCTGGTTGCCTAGTGCCCAAATTGCAATGACATGACTGTGGGGATACTGTGATGGCCACAACTACGAGGACCCTTCATAAATCCCCCTCGATCAGTGCTGTCGTAACTTTGAAGGGTCACTGAAAGAATGGACATTAAGTGAGAACTACCTGTACTGCCCAGTTGTAAGAAAGCCCTAAAGATATATTTGCACAAGATTTTCTTTCTTTTCCTTTCCTCTTTTTGGAGCTCAGGTTACCTGAGGAACCGCCTCATCCTGGTTACATCAGCCCATCCCACCTGGTCCGGCAGAAAGGGCATGTTGCGGATCCCATCGGCTAGAGAATTTCAGCTGGTGGGTCTAGGAGGAGAGCCATTTTTGCCGTTGCCCCTGCCCTGTGGAATACCTTGCTCCCTGAGGTGAGATTGGCCCCCACTCTTCTGGCCTTCCAGAAGAGCGTTAAGACCTGGCTCTACTGACTAGCTTGGGGATCCAATGGGGACTCCCAACACTGGGGGTGGTTAGTGCCTTGAGGATGTGCTCTCTGTTTTTTAACTTTGTCTTGTAGTCTTTTTTAAACTTTGTTTTATAGTTTTTAAACTGTTTTTATGCTTCTTATGTGTGAGCCGCCTAGAGTCACTTACATAGTGATATGGGCAGCATATAAATTTGATTTATAAATAAATACAAATAAATAAACTCCAATCTAATCTCCCTGTAGGTTTCTTTTTCTCAGTCAGAAAAAAAGTCAGGTGAATGATTGCTTTGGAGCCAGGAACCACTGTCAACTTTGGGTATTGTTCCTTTAAAGCAAGAGTCGGCAACACCAGGCCAGCAGATGTGGTTAGGCTGCAGCTCTCATCTCTTCTGGACTAGCTCTGCTGGCAGGGCTCATGAGAATAGGAGATCAGCAACATCTGAGGGACCATCTTTTTTGTAAGGCTTTTAGCTTACCTGAAAAACACTACTGTGCAGTTGCTCTGTTTTTAACAGCAGCTTGACTTACAGAAATTAACAGGTGACACTTTTCATGGGATGGAGAGAAGTATGATGTCACCCATTAGCATCAACAAATAGAGGGGGAGTGACAAAAATGGGTGTCAGGATTGGAGTCTAGGGGCGACTACAGCAGACAAACAAGCCTTTTGCCTGTACGTTGAAGATCCTTCATGCTATATGAACACTATTTAATCTTCAAACCATATATCTCTCTGGTTAAAGTAACATGTGTTTCATGTTCTGAAAGGTTAAGGCCAAAGACCTGCTCAGCTTTTTTTTGGCAGACAGAGAAAGTAAAGTGTTTTTTTAAGAACCTGGAGATTTACAGAGTGAAAAGCCTGGCTCTGTAAGTGGCAAATCACTGCAACTGCTGAGAAGCTGAAGGAATGTTTACTCAGCCCATAATTCTCTCCCCCCAAGTGCAGAGTTTCTGTTGACCTTGGCGGCCTTTGTAAAGAACCATAACTGATGGAGTCAAACCAAGTTAAGCTTCTTCCTGGTACGTTTGTTACTCATTTTGTGGAACACAGTCTCTGTACACTGTATACAGTCTATCTTCAATGTCCTTCCATAGAATTTCAAATCCTCCTTCAAAGCATAGGCAAATGTTTAGTATTTTGAATGAGTGGTTCCATATGGTATAGTAAAGCCTCTCCCAGGAATCGAAAATGTAAATGTATGTGTGTGCTTCAACTAACTTCAGGCTAAAGCCTGCTCTGTTACTGACAGTCAGTAAAGATCCTGATTATTTCCCCTCTTAGCAGGATGTGATGTACAAAAAAAGTATTAGTAATATACTAAAGGCCAATTCACCTGCTCAGATTGTGGAATGGATGTTGTGGACTGGAGTCTGCAGCACTCAGGTATAATTCTGCTGCAATAAAATGAATGAGAGGCTTGCTGCTGAGTTCATTAGGAATAGAATGGAAGCTCACAGTCCTGGTTCTCTGCTTATTTGCATTTTCCTTCCTCATCCTTTTTTCTTGTTCTGTCCCATCTCTTCTAAGATTGGGCCTAGGATCTGGTGCAATATAAATACTGCTTGCTTTTTATGTGCATTGTCCATGAGACACACAGACAAAAAACAGGTGGAACTTTGAAGGCCACCATCCTGACTTTTTTACCCCACCCTGCAGACACCCCTATGCTCTGGGAATTTCTTCAGCTGAAGGCTGGGGTGTTCCCATTCCTTTAAGAGAATACTTTACTATGTTTGCTAAGAAATGGCAGCTGTTTAATTTATACAGATTCCTTTTAAGTTGATAATGTTCTCTTCATAGCAGCTTCCAATAATAAAATCCTATTCACTAAAGTATTTTTTTTTTTTAAAAACCTGATTTCAACAATGGATTGATATCCCAGATGGGTGAACTAGGTATAGAGATTTAAAACTGAAGCTTTTCTAGACAGCAAAATGGCAACATCTGCTTTAAAAAGATAGCAGGCTTATGTTAAAACTTTTGCAAATTTTCCATATAGATCTTATCCCTGAGCCACAGTTAAAAGCAAGGGCTAGCAAAGATGGATCTGAAGAAGCTGGTAGTGCTTTGACTAGCAATTCAGCTTCTTAAAGGGTACTTTTAATCTGATGTGAACATTTGCCAAGTATTTGCTCCCCACCAAGAAAGCTTCTCTTAATCGCTAAACCAAACCTTACTGGAAGGTGAAGCTGACCTGAAGAAAGATAAAGCTGTCAGATCATCTGGGAAGCAGGAAGGGCAAATTAGCCTGAAACCCACATAATCCTTGCAAGTAATGGAAACCTATATTTTGGCACAGAAGGGGAAATTCCATCAGCTGTGCTTCTCCCCCTATTCCAGCCCTATGAGGTGAAAATCTACGCCTGGGGCTTGGGGTAACTCACCCATGATGTTGTGGTCTTGAGGTACAGTGATCTTGTATGCTTGTATTGGAGTCTGTTCTTTGAATGGTGGAATGCACACCTATAAGGATGGGTGGTGCCCAGTACCAGGTCCTCCTTGCCCTGATCTAATAGCTGTAAAGTTTGCCAGCAGACTGAAAAACTATTTGTCAGTCTCTTCTTGTTTATTTTATAGCTCCCTGTTTTTGTCTGTTTCTTCAGGCTTGCAGTTCTTAACCTTTTAGGAGTATAAATTATTTATACTTCTAACGCTGCATGCAGAAGATGGATTGTGAGATGATGCTAGTAATTTTGCTGTGTTGTCTCCCCAGTTTGATTTTTATTTTGAGGCTAATGTCTTCCTTGGCCTCCTCTATTTTCTCCCTATACAGCAGAAGAATATAAAAATAGAATTTGTTTCAGGGTTCATTAATTTGCATTTTGAATTTTGTATAACTTCTTAAAACAAGTTTTTCATTTTTCTGCAGAACAAAAAGAGAAGGAGAAATGGTGCTGGGGCTATTGTTTGAAAGCTGGATCACTGATGTGTGTGGTGTCCCACAAGGTTTTATGTTTCTCTTGTCCTGTTTGAACATCTACATGAAACGTCCATGGGAGATCCTTTAGAGTGGGGTGCTGTCAGTATGCTGATGGCACCAAGCTTTATTGTGCCCTACCATCTAACCCCAAGAAAGCCATCAGTTCCCCTGAAAGTTGTTTAGTCTCAGTAATAAGCTGGATGAGAGAAAACAAGCTTGTATATGTATATTGGGAATGCTGGACTTAGGCACTAACATGAAGCTAATTTTGGAAGTGGCTGCACTCCCCCAGAAACAGCTGGTCTGCAGTGTGGGAGTATTTTTTTGACCCCAGGTGTCAGTGTCAGTGGAAGTATAGAGGGTAGCTGTGGTGAGGAATACATTTGCACAACTGCAGCTAGTGTACTAATTACAACACTTCCTGAATCACTTTTCCAGGTGTTGGTTACAATGCATCTTAACTCCTGCTGTGTGCTTTATTTTATCTTTGACAAGTGTTTGGAAATTGCAAAACTGGTACAAAATGTAGCAGCTGCATCATGCTTATATTGAAAGCTCTGCATTGGTTGTCAAGTCCACAATGGGCACAATTTAAGGTGTTAATACTGACCTTTAAAGCCCTGCATGGCTTAGGGCCTGATTATCCGAGGGTCTGTCTCCACTGCTATGGACCTCCCCAATTACTTAAATTAGTAGGAGAGATTTGTTGCCAGAAACCAGGCTATCTGGTAGTGTTCTGCCAAGCACTGGCCACGTGCTAGACTACTGGTTCTTTTGGGATGCAGAGGCAATGAACACACTAGTAAGTAAGGAGATTTTAAGCTTTATTGTTAACTCTAGCAGACAGATTTAAACAGAAGCACAATTTAAGCAAACAGAAACATAAAAGCGTATAACATATAAAAGCATAGCATACCAAGCAAGATGATACCCAATCTCCCTTCAGCTGTTGGCTGCCTTGGGGTCTCTCAACTGTCGTTCCACAGGGCCTGCCAATTCACACAGCACCCGGTACCAAAGTCTGTGCTGAAGCTTCAAGCTCAAGGGGCAATCTTAAGGGTTTTTATCAAAGTCTGGCATTAAAACCTCATGACCCTGTTTCCATGGTACCAAGATTGCAGGATTTGATCTTGGCTAAATGGTGTACCTGTTCATCATGTGACCTGACTCAGCCCTGGGATGTCTGGGAACCGTACAGATAACCTTGAGATCCTCCCACAACTGTGAAGATTCCTCCTTTCTCTTTATTCCAAAGCAAAAGTGAAAAACAAGTCCGCTAAACATTATTATGACTCAGAGTGAACTCTAAACTTCTGTACCCTTCTTAATATGAAGGAGAAATTTAAAAATATGTCACCTCACTCCTCGAAATACAGGGGTCTTCCGTAATGCCACTACAGGTAGTCAGGAAAAAAACCTATGTAGCTCCAAGGTGGTGGAATGCTCTCCCAAGGAAGATGCATTTGGTATACTTCCCCAGTATTTAGGTAAATGGCAAAAATGCATTGTTTTTAACTATTAAATTGATTTTCATTGTATTGTTTTTAATGTCGTGTTTATATTTTGGATTTTTGTTTAGTAGCTGTAAGCTGTTTCGAGTGCTTATATAAGCAGGAAGGTGGGGTATACGGTTAATAAATTAGTTATGAAATCACTAAAGAATCTAAGGAAAGATGATAGGCATGGAGGTTCATAGGAATTAATGTGCAGCCAAAGCAGGCAAAGCTATAACACAGGATGTGATTTTAATTTGCTTCTCTGTATTTCCGAGAAACGAACTGCTCCTAGATCTCTCTTTTATCCAGACTTGGGACACTCTTCCTTCCTCAGAGTTCTGTCCCCTGACTTTTTAAGGACTAAAACTTTTTTCTACCCAGGTATGATAGGAGCTGAGATGCTGGCTGGTAGTTAGCTTGAATGTGGCGGTTTGCAGCCTGCAGGTTCATTACCCCCAATTTCATCATTCAGTACTTGGGGTACAGAATATTCCCTCTCCCTTTCCCCTATCAACATGAAGCTGATGAAGGTTGCTGCCTTTTAAGCTCAGTGTGGTACTTCAACCACATTAAGCTTAACAAAGACAGACTAGCCCTGTATGGCAGAGTGAGTCATTTAAGATCCTTTTTTCTAGTTTTTTATTTCCTTAGGCAACCTGAAGCTCTGGGGGAATGGCAATTTCTTTGATTACAAACTGTAGTCATAATACCTCTGATAAACATTTAATGCGTTCTTATTATTTCAGCATTTCTAAACATCCCACTGTGCCAAGCAGTGAGTGTTTTCCATGAAGCCCCAAGACTGCGATGGTTTTAGATGAACGGATGTGCTAAGGGGATGTTTGCATTCTTGGTAGGTACACCTGTAAAAGCAGCTGTGAGATGGCTGTTACAGAGCCCAAATACCCCACATTGCAAACCTGCCATTGATGCTGTGCAGAGGCTAATAATCCACAGGAAACCGCTTAGCAGAATAGAAAAGAGCTAAGGGGACACCTTATGAATATTGGGCCAATATATACCGGGCTCAAAAGGAAAACATCTGAAGGTGATTGTGGATATCATAGGAGATACACAGCTGTTTCAAAAATCAGTAGCACTATGGTTCAGTCTACTTTTCTCCTGTGTACTGTATGTATACACACACATATGTACTGTATATAGAGATAGTTGGTTCATGATGTGATATCATTCATCCTTTATATTTTCCTGCCCTCTTATGCAGTACCTGACAAGAAGCAGAGAAATGCCTTAACGAGGACAGCAAAATATTTTAAATATGCCTAGATATTAGAGGGAAGAAAAGACAAAAGGGAATATAAGATTCTTTTTTTTTTTTTTTAAGATATGTCAATCCTAAAAAGTTCCACTTATATATTTTCTACTTTTCCGGTTGCTTTGATCTTTATGTGCTAAAATAATTTTCTTTCTTTCTCATCACCATAAATAGATTCTCATCAGTAAGTTCTGTTGAGGATATGTAGTTCTGAACCTAATAAATGTTTTATCCTGTTATTGCAACTTTTCACTGACTCACAAACCACATGACATTCTCCCTTACCTGACCTAATGTTGTTTTCCCCAATGTTGTTTTTTCCTTCCAGATTACTTTTATAAATATTATTTTAAACAGTAGTGTGCTCCATATGCTACTGACCAAAGTGTGCTTCACTACTCTAATGTTATTGTTCTTTTGGATGTAGATTGTTTCAGAATGTAGCTGAGCCTACCTATGAAGGCTGGTGGACCTCTGTTGAGTTTGTTGCTGCTGAATCAGGAAGACGACAAAATGAGAAGGAAACTCCTGCAACCAGCAAAATCAGAAATGCCATACATCCATTTCTGAAACAGGAGTTGCTCTGCATTCTCAAGGCAAGGAGTGGGGAAGGCATTCAGACAGGAAATGAATAACTTTTAAGAGAAAGATCACCTCCTTTGTACATGATTAAAGATGTGGGCCATGTTATTCATTCATGTAGATATTTTCTACCCAAACTGGCTTCCGTATCACTTCAAATCACGGTGTGATTCCAAATTTGTTTTTTAAAAAGCTTATCACTAGTTATAATGCATATGAAATGAACACAAGCATAATGATTACGTGGAATATTCTTAAGCAAAAGAAGGCAACATAAGCAATTGCTTCAACATAAGACAAGAGATGTCTTGAAAGACAACTGGGTATGCGTCATTAAGGCAATGAGAATAGAAGATTTGACTCACTTTGGGCAAATGACTTCAGACCTTCCAAATTATAGCCAAAAGCAGCTGGAAGCCGTGTTTTGCCAGAAGCCTGGGAAAGATCTTTTTGTGAATTTGGTAAGGATAGTAGCCTATGGAAATCCTGGGCTGGATCCAAGCTTGCTTAATTGGCCAGCAATGATAGCAGTGGAAGTTAACAATTTGATTATCCAGCTGAGGCCTGGGAATGTTCCTGGAAACAATTTAATCCCACCAAAGTTGATAAAAACAATGCTTCATGGTGGGTTCCAATATTATACTCATTCATATATATTGATGCAGCCAAATCCTTAAGGTTTGGACACTAGCAGTCATTGTTCCCTTAATTTATCAGCCTGTTAAACAAAGTAAGTTCTGTGCAAGCATTTATACTGGAAATGGAGGGACTGGCTGGAGCAAGAACATATTTTCGCAGAGGAACAGACTGATTCAGGGAGAGTCACTCCTTTATTAGCTATTATTGCAGGCCAGCATTTAATTGAGAATATCAGTTTTCTAATCTGTGGCTTTTACAGACACAAAGGTAGCATTTGATTCTATCTCCTGGACAAAACTGATTGGTGCTTACTGTTATATACTACTTACATTTTTGTTCTTCCCTGAAAATCAGATACAGTCCTCAAGGGCACTTATTAAATACCACTCCAGCCCACAAAGTTGTTAGATAAGGTTGTTGTCTTTACTTGCTTTACTTATATTTAGTTTTTATTTAAATGATTAAGTGAACAATCTGAATAATTTGGATTTTCACATCTCTAAATTAGTAGGAAAATGTACTTCCAGGTTAGTCTATGCAGACGATATGGTAATTATTTCTAGTATCTCCATAGGATCCAGAAGAGCCTTGGGGGCCCTCATTCAGTATAGTAAAGAGGATCAGCTGGAGATAAATGATAAAACAACTAAAATTATTGCATTTGCCAGCAGACAAAGGATCTACTCTTGGCAGATCAATGGAAATTTAATTGAACAAGTGCCACGTTTCAAATATCTGGGGGTGATTTTCTCTGCTTCTGCTCATGGAATACTCATAGAACATATGTAGCCCAGAACAACCAGAGGAGTCCTGCTGCTATTTAAACTTTGGGATAAAGGAGGCTATTATGTACCCATGACTCTCAAACTTTGAAGCCAAGTCCTTGGTACAACTTTTATTTGGAATGTAGTGAGGCTCTTTTTCTGCCTTTGCTCCCTGGAAATTGTACAGACAAAGTTTTTAAGGTCTGTCTTTCAGTCACCTGCTTGGTCTTAAGTGCTAAATAATGATTGGAGGCTGGTGTGGTGAAGGTGGAGGGAAGGGTTACAGTTAATCCAGTTATGATTATCCCCAGTAATGTTTGTAGATGGATGTCAAACTTTATATATATAAAAAAAGAAACTTGATTGAAAAAATTGTCTTTACTTGGATTATCTCCTGCCTGTTTACTCTCCATGGGATAGGACCAGGTAAGAGCTCTCCTAATGCAACTTATAATAGATATAGAGCATCAGTCTGACTAGTTAGAGTCCCAAATCTTCCTACTAGTGAAACTGAAAATACACAATAATATCTGCTAAGTATGTTAGAGGCCTCCAAACACAGAAGGCCTTCATTTTGCTTACTTCAGTGCCCTCCACTTGGTTGTGCTAGGGAGAAGACACACGAAGATCTCCTTCATAGGATGTTTGTAATCCTGTGAGGATGGTCAAATCAAAGCTATTGACCATGTTCTCTTAGCCAATAAGTGTCAATTGGGCTATAAATACTGACTATTTTGATCTCAGTTTTTTGCCATTTAGATATGTAATTAAAAAAAATACATTATTTTAATTTGACAAAGCATTTTAGTTCATTTCAACAAATTACTTCATAGCTTTTAGATTTCTAGTTTCACATTTCTATTTTATAGCTTTATATGTTCTAGTTTTATTCTAATTTTATAGTATGTCTTAGTGTATCATATATCTCAGATTCATTGATTGACCTACTTTGTAGTTTTACAGATTTAAGCATTTTATAATAAATATATTTTGTCATTAACATTTAATACTATAAGTCCCGTTTAAGAAACACCAGATTATGTGGTGATTGATGATTCTGCATTGTTCTATTTTATTAATCTTATGCTGGTTAAAGACCCAAACTAATTAATTAATTAATTTTTAAATATTTGAACTTTGCTTCTGCACAAAGTTGCACATTTGTGGATATTTAGAGGAGTCAAATAAACGCAGTCACAATGCTGCATTTTTAAAGTGACTTTTCTAACAGTGCCTGCTTTTCTCCTACAAACCATGCTATGTATTCCCATAGGGGTCATATGCATGTTTTAAGAACAGCAGATACTTCATAAGCTTTCTGAACAGCAGTTGCATTTCAAAGAAACATCTCCAGTGGTGTGCCTCTCACACAAAAGGGCTCTAATGTAAGTCTTCCGTGAATGCCTTCAGAAAGCTTGCTTGAACTACCATTCAAAGAGCGTTGGTGAAGTATCCCATATTTTCTTTTACAAGTTTATTTTTATTTTACACGTTGTCTTGGTCTCATCAATCACTAATGATTAATCAGTTGCTCAACTCTCCTTACTTTTAGTGGGTGAGGGCAGGGAGCTTTTTATTATACTCTAAAATTGTACAAATGTTTGTTATTGTTACAGAAACTTGTGTTAAATTTTAGCAGATCCAGGAACCTTTTTTAAAAAAATTCTCCTGGCCCTTTAGCCTTGACTCAACAATGGTTGCTATGGAAGTAGGTTCTTTATCCCACATGCAAGTAATCCAACCCTGCTGGGTTTTAATTCACTGGATGCCAGTGATATCAGATCTGGGAAGCTGATACATGTGAAGAAATGCAAGCAAGAATGGAAAAGCTCATTAATTGATTATCAGAAAGAGAAAGAATATCTCTAATGGCTTCTCCTTCATTCTTTGACATAACTTCTTTGATCCTATTGTAACAGACTTGCCCATTGTTAAACATCCTCTAAACCAGTGTTTTTTCAACCTTGCTGGCTGGGGAATTCTGGGAGTTGAAGTCCACACATCTTAAAGTTGCCAAGGTTGAAAAAACACTGCTCTGAACTGTTGTTTGCTATGATACAGAAAACATGGTCTTGGTAGGAAAATAGCAGCTCAGGAAAGGCAAAATATAAATAAGATAAACTGAATGGGATTTTAAAAAAATCTTTGATCCTAATCCAAATGCCCTTATTTCTGTGTCTAGTTAGCTTCCCCCCCCCCCCCCCCGATTCTTTTAATAGATCAGTCATGTCACATTTCAACTGGCTCCTGAAACAGCAGAACTTCTGTTGGAATGATTTTCAGGGCAGACATACTAATGACACTGAGTCAGTTTTGTGTAATGCAGTTCAGTGTCCATTTGTGGGGTATGGGATTAGTGTTCTTGTCTATCTATTGCATTAGAAGTTGAAAAGAGGTGTGTTCCTACAGAATGTGATACCAAGCTTGTTTTATTTAGGTCAGAACTAGACTATCTGGAGTAGCAGCCCCAGTTATCCTCTTCTTTGTCCCCATTAAGGTTTGCCAATACACTTGATATCACTGCAAGCTTGTCTGGCCAAGGAAACTGATCATACTAGGAAAGAGTTACTACACAAATGATGAAGTTACACTGTGTACTTTGTAGACATTAAAGAGAAGAAAAAGAAGAGGTGGCATTTTTCAATGAGGACCAATATGGTAGGCATGTTAAAGAGGAGATAGGTCAATTTTATTATAAACTTATATTTACCTGAAAGTAAATTTAATCTCCCCCCACCCCATGATGTAGCTGTAAAAAAATTTTTTTTTCCTGTCTAATTCTGGCCTTTGGGGTGGGGGATCATCTTACAATTCATTTCCTTTGGGGATGTGATATGTTCTGCTCTTGGTACTAATCAAGAGTGTCCATGGCATCTTGCAATTAGGACTGATCTGTTTATAAAATAAAACCTAAACAAATAAAATCTGAGAACTTGGGACAGAATTATCTGCACACTGAATGCAGACAGAAACCAAGGCAGAAACCCAGCACAGGCTTGAAGCTGGTAGAACCAAAATGTCTTTGCCAGATGACCCACAATCATAAGGACTGGACAATGGACAAAAACAGGACAATTATCAGGGCATAATATCCTGGTATTGGTCTGTTAATTGAAGTGACATAAAAGCATTTGTATTAAATACATAAATTATTATATGGTAGAGTTTTTGGAATTGTCAGCACTAACATTTCAGAAAGAAAAGTCAAACACTGAAATATGCAATTCATTTCTAAAAAAAAAAATTGTACAAATGTGGAGAGAGAATAAAATCAGGGAGCTGAGTCAATGAGATATATTGTAAATCTCTTACCCTAAACCTGTGATGGTTTCAAAATCCCCAAGGTGTTGGCCTTAATTATGCCATTTTTTGGTCATAGTTTGTAGGACTGAAAAGACCCAAGACGTACATGTCATTTTATGTGATTTTTCTTAGAAATATATTCCATCTGCTCAACAGAATCTACTCCCAGTTCAGGGCTATGAGTGCACATTCAAAGATTATGAGGCCAGCTATGACTATGGTAGGATTGCCTTTTTAAACATCAGACATGCTCCAATGCCAGTATCTGTAGCGCAGGGCTACCTGAAGAGGGTTGCAGGAATCCAGATGAATGCTAAGATGTCAGCAAAGGGTTAGAGTTTTTGTAGCTCAGCTCTGTCGTAGTCTGATATACAGTAATTAAGCAGTTAAAAGTTGGTCCATCACTCCCTACCTGAAAAGCTGCATCTTCTAAATGTCTGTGTATGTTGCTTTTTAGCTGTATAGAAGTGCAAGGTACAGAGTTGCGCAGTCATTAAAAGTACATTTACTCTGACAATTAAACAGGTTCTGGTAGAATTCTCTTGTGCCTGTCTTACAGCAGATAATGAAAAAGAAGACATTGCATTACACAGCAAACAAGCTGTGAAGGAAGCTTACACAACTTAGTCCTTTTTCTTAACAGTGCACCAATTACTTAAAGCCAGATTTATGCAATTATGATAAATAGCTGAAGGAAAAAAAAAAAAAAGTTTTCATACTCAGAAACAGCCATGGAGTTCAGAGTGCACAAAAGAAGAATTCATAATGTATCAAGTCTTGAAATGTTATGATGGCAGCTGGCATGGAAGATTTTTAAAAATGATGTAAATTTCAAGAGGATAATTTTGTTTAGTGGCTCATAAAAGAACAGTGTTAAACTTACCAACTCTGATTACCAGATGCTGGATACAATCATCAGAGATCATGTTTGTCAGCTTTCCTTGGACCTCTAGTTCAATGAAGTATGTTTTGGCTTTGGCCTATCAAGCACAGCTGATTATTTTTAGCAAGCTGCTAATTAAGATAGCTTAGGAATCTGCAAATAGAGAGCTGTGTAAAATAGGGCAGAAAGCCACCCTGTTTCAAGGCCTGCTCAGAGTACATCATGCTGGATGGGTGTCTCAATTGTCAGACTAAAACAGTTTTGTATGTCTCGGTATCCCATTCCATGCATATTCTGTCAGACCTCACAAGTGATGTTCTGCTCCTTTAGGGGGAAATACTCCAACTGGCTTTCTTATAGCCATCTAGAAATTTGACTTTCATAGAGACTTTTGCATGTGATACCAACCTGGGTCTTACTGGATTTTTGAATGCCATACCATCCTAGTACTGCAGTAATCACAGGCAGCTGTGATGTGATTTGTTGTCAGGGAGGGAATTCATTACTGTCAGAATCAAAGAGCTCCTTAATTAAACATTCCCAAGATCCCCATGGCATCATTCAGAGAGGGAATATTAAAATGGTTAGTGTCTAATTGTATAGATAGATAGATAGATAGATAGATAGATAGATAGATAGATAGATAGATAGATAGATAGGATCTAGTGAACTGGTGATCTTTCATGCTTTTGACATGAGAGTATCAGAGAACTTTGGCAATAAAAAAGTTCAACCTTCATTTCTGGTGATGTATCAGACAGGAGCCCCTTTTCAGGAAGCCCTGTGGCCTAAAAAAGAAAAAAAGGATGCCGCTAGCATGAATCCTCTAAATCCCATGTGAAGTTGATACCACAATCATGTGAGCTACGTAAATATTGTCAAGTCTAAGGCAAGAATTACGGCAGCCAAGGCATCTTTCCTCACACAAAGCTTTATCCAGTACATGCTGCTAGGAATAAAATTCACTGCAGAAGCCCAATGTTTGGATATTCTGCTGCAGTGTCCTTGATTGACCTCCTCCTACTCTACACCTTTTGGAAGTGTAATGCATTTCATGAACCATTTTTGCCTTGTATCTCTCTGCTTCGTCACCCTTCTCCCTTGCTTCTTCCACATTGCCCTTACTGGTTTCTAGATTAACCTTTCATTTGTTTATCATAAGTCTCCTCCTTTTCCCTCTGGCCCTTATAGTATAATCCAGAAGTAAGCCTCACTGGGTTCAGTGACACTGACTCCCAGGTGGCTCTAGTACTGAAGCCTTCAGAGAACTGCTGACTTTAATTTAAGAAACTGAAGGCATTCACAGAATCAACGGGATAAAATGAACAGAGTGCTAAAGGATAGACTGAGTCCACAGTATAATCATAACTGCCTAGTGGCACTGGTTTATTTAAATTGTCCTACACAGCAGGATCCAGTTTTTTTACAATGGGAATGACAAGACAAAAGCACTGTGCATTATATATATTGTACCAATTTTGAAATAAGACACCCATCCTGTGGCTTTCACCAGAAAGTACTTTTATTCCACAAATGCACCTTTCTGAAACTGGAGGCGTGCTAGTTGAAGTTTGTTCAGAGACATAATTTTGTTTTCCCCAAAAGAGAAAAGGAGGAAAAAAGGATATATATCATCTATGATGCAAAAAACAAAAACAAAGTGACCTGTTTTAGTCCCAGGGAGAAAAACAATTCAAAATCCACCATTGGGCAACACTTTTATGAAAACCAATCAAAATGACACAAGAAGCTTTTCAGGTTTTCCAGGAGCGTTAAAAGTCATGGAAGAAACATGGTGACTTTCAGATCTGCACTATATTTTGGGATGCAATTTGAAAAGAGGATATAAAGGAAAAAGATTAAATCCTTGAGTCCTGTTAACATCAGGATGATGAAAATTTCTAAGTGTGGATACAGCTGGATCTGGTTTCCAGTGTCTGAACTTTTCTTCCTTCTTCCACTAGCGGAAGAACAATCTGTAGCTGCAAGTGGAGTGAACATTAGAACAGGGAAGAGAACTGGTGAACGTGGTTGATGCTTTTTCTCCTGGTGCTGCTGGCTCTGTTTAGATGTGGAGCCTATTGTGACAGGTCAAAAATAAAAATAGAACTGGAAAATTACACTATATTGATTGTCAGTGATTCTCTACCGTACTGCCTGTGGATTAAATCTCAGTGAGGTACAGCTCTGTCCAGGGAGCTAATCATCAATGTCTTACATTGTAGTTGGTCTTAGTGTGTTATAGGTAATAATTTAAATGAAAATAAGTTTAAGTTGACATGGTATTAGAGTGGTTTTCAGGCTTTTTGCTTTTGGAGATTTTTTTCCCCATAAAAATTTGAGTGATGTATCTGCTCCAAATTCAAGAGACTGAGGAAAATTGGGCTTGGGGGGGAGGGGCATGATCAGATGAAGGTAGTTGATTGGCTTTCCAACATGTGTTTAATGCTGTATTTAAAAGTTTGCTCAACCAAACAAACTTTTAAACATGATGTCATGAATGTTTCCAATCCAGTTAACCCCAGTTAATCCAGTATGTTGAGCTGGACCTTGAGTTACACAGCAGCCTCGCCCCTGGTAGATTTGTGTGAATCTGCTCTGCTGAAAGGCCTGCTGACCATATCAAACAAAAGACCAAGCTTTTATCCCTGTGACATTGGCAAAAGACAACCAGCAAGGGAATGTGTGTAGCTGCTGGGGCTGCCAAACTGCCATTGTGTTACAGTAGCATAGGAAGCACAGCTGTTTCATTCCAGCTTGGACAGATGCTTCTCCATCCTTAGGGATGAGGTGCAAGCCCTTTAATTTGCATTTCTGAGGCAGATAGTGGTGCTTTCCCAGTGGAGAAACCATGTTTCAAGTGTCCTAAACAGTGATTGCATATTCACTGCTATAACCCAGGTGTGCATGTGTGTGTGCATGTGTGAGAGACAGCACATGCCATTTTTTCCTACTGCCAGGCAACGTGCTATCTTTCTGACTTCTCTCTTGGCAACACAGATTTCATCTGAATCCAGTTTAGCTCACTGCTGCCTAAGCTCCTGGTGAAGAACTGCTTTGTTTCATTAGGAGCTAAAGCAGCAGGCAGCGTGGACATGCCCCCTCGGTGCTTTCCTTCCTCTTGCTCACAGAAGGCCTGGCAGCAGAGCCTTGGTGTAATTCCATGGCCCATTGCATACGGTGCTTTATCAAAAAGCCACTGCTAATTTCAGTTAGATTAGGCAAGATATCCCCTGAAATCCAGATCGTTACCAAGTGGAATGGCTGTATAAATAAAGCCAAATGCTTATAGACACTGCTTACTGTCTGCACGCTTGTTCTTCTGTTGCGTTCCTAAGATCCGCTCTGGCTATAAAGCTTACATGTAAAGCGGCAAAAGAAGTCAAGAATTTTCCGGTAGAAGTTTCTGTTATATCTCAGGGAGAGTGAAGATGGCGGCTCCAGCGGCTGACTGAAAGACCAGCTCTAAAGACAGCCCTTTGGACTACAGCAAGGCTGCTTGGTTTCTACTGAACTTGCCTAGTAAACAGGCTCTTTGGGATCGGCTGCTCAGGCTCTGGGTGAAATCCACAAACCAGTCTACATCATCTGTAGCACAGCAAGCTCCTCTCAGCCTGGAATTGCACGTAAAGAGACCACATAGCTGTTCTGTATATGGGTGGCTCTTGCAAATTCACATTCTTCTGTTCCAAGTAGCCTAGCTAGACATTCCCCCCCATAAAGTTGGGTTTCTATTGGCAACTGAATTAGGCATGAATTTCCCAATATGCTTAGATGCGCCTTGGTCTTCATGGACCTCAATATGTCCAAAAGGCTTAGCTTAATCAAAAAGAGAGAAAGGTCATATTGGGTGAAATACGCATTTGTAATTCGGGTTTGCTCTCAGCTGAGGTTCCAGCTGCTTATCTATGAAAATGTATAAGTAAAAAGACATTTTCAGTTTATGACATTTGACTATGGTTTTGTTGACGTCTTTCTTGAATGTCCTTTTGTTTTAAGAATACTTCTGAGTTTTGCTTTGGGAATTTAGAGTTCCTGCCCTTGATCCACATACTATTAGGCTGCTTGATTCTAATCTTACCGTATATAGAAGGATGGCTGGATGAATTAGTCCAGCTATTGAGAAGGCATCTTAAGATGCTTGGTTATACAGAGGAAATGAAGATACCTATCCAGTATCAAAGCCTGTGTGAAAACTGGCTAGTCTACTCCTGGTCTTTTAGACTGCATCTGTCAGTGAGAGGACTAGATCATGGGCTAGTGACTATATTCATGCTTGCCTATTGTGAATTAAGAGAGCCAGTTTGGTGTAGTGGTTAAGGCATCAGGCTAGAAACTGGGAGACTATGAGTTTTAGTCCTGCCTTAGGCACAAAGCCAGCTGGATGACCTTGAGCCAGTCACTCTCTCTCAGCCCTAGGAAGCAGGCAAGGGCAAACCACTTCCAAAATCCTGCCAAGAAAACTATAGGGACTTGTCTGGGCAGTCGCCAAGAGTCAACACTGACTCAAAGGTGCATGCACACACACACACATTGCGAATTAGTTAATATTTTTCTTCCCGTAACAGTATGGATAAAGCTGTCAGAAATGGCATCTCTAAATATTCTACAATATTGCAAAATATATTTCAGTCAATCAAGATATTAGTACACAGTGCAGACCGTAATTTGTCAAGTCTCTCATCCCTGTCCTATTTACTTGTAGAAAGGTGGCTGCATCTTCTGTCCTTGGACCAAGTCATGGTACCTAAAAGCATATAGCATTCTACCAAAGTTGTCCAAAACATGTATGCCAACTTCTTCCATAAGATGTTGCTATAGTTTTCTTACATGAGTAGTCAATATTCTGAGTATTCCATAGAGTACAACTAAACAACTGAGATGACTATGGGGTGCAACTAAACAATTCAGATGACTATTCAATCAGTCTCCCCTCCCAGACATTCTGTTGCCTTCTAAAACTAGAGACAGAAATCCCCTCTGGAGTTAAGGAGGGCTGTTTCTTCTCTATCCACAGTAGCTGCTGTTGACAGCCATAATATACACAAAGCAGAAAGCAGAGTACAGTTTGATTTTCTAGGAAATTGGGTTATTATAGCTGGCAAATTTGAGCACAGAAGCAATCTGACAAACAGACACTTGTGACAGGCCAATCATAAAGTGAGATCTCTATTTGCTTCATATGATGCATTTGCTTTGGAAGAATTGCAATGCATAATCAGTTTCCTGGAGTCCCGGTGCATCTCCCTTGATTTTAGCAGACTTGCTTCTAAAACAAATTCCAAATACAGAGTAGAACATTTATGGCTGACAGCAAATACATCTCAAGTATTTATAGAATTCAGGAGGAGCAAATGATTTTGTGATGCTTTCAGCTGGCTTTGAGTCTCTGAATGAGTGATCTATGTATTTTGATGCTATTTAAGCTCCATTGTTTGTTTCCCATTTCTCCTTTCGGTTCTTGTTTAAATACTAAAAACAGATAGTTCTCTCTCTCTCTCTCTCTCTCTCTCTCTTTTTAAAAAAGAACCTAATGTATTTATCAAGTGTCTTAGCACCCACTGCTATTTCTTCCCCCCTGCCTTCCATAAACTGGAGTCATTGCTGCCATCAGGTAATTATGTTTCAAAGCCCAGCGCATGCCACTATACTTGGACAGAATCTGATGAAGCAAGCAGGAAAAAGCATGGAAATTGCATGGAAACAAGGGTATCCTGTGATCAGGGGCATCCAAGGCTGCAGCAGAGCCATAATGGAAAGATAGCAGTGGTGGAACTGATATCTGATGCAGGCTTCCAGGAAGATTGTTCAGAGTGAAAGGTGTGAATTAATGGACAGGACCCAGTGTAAGCTCCTGCAAAATAATCTGTGCATTGCTCCTTAGAAGCTCAATAATGTTAAAAGGGGATCTCCATTCTGTTTTCTAGAGGGTGTAAAAACAAATTCCCTATTATTCTGAGCAGCAAGTGCATTATTAGTTCCAGAAATCTGACATGCCTCTTTTAATTGGTCAAAGTGAGTATTAGTAGGGCCGCAGAAATTCGTGGTTGTGTTTTGGGGGTTGGTGGATTGAAGACAATAGAGCCAGGGATTGGAATGGCCATGGTGGTGTTCACATGGGAGCAAGGTCTGATAAAGTGGTGGGTTGCTGCAGAGCCAGAGCAGAGGTTGGAGTGGAGGGTCCTGCGGGGTGGAAGTGCTGGGAGGAGGATGTCGGCCTGCCAGCTGCACCAAGGTGGTCACTTGGATGGACTTGGAATGGGGCTTCAGCCCAGGACTTGCACACGCTTACCAGTGTCAGAGGTGAGGAGGCCTAGCTGGAGGTTTTCTAGCTTGGGAAGCACGGCTGATTGAGTGGAGCTGAAGTAGCAAACATTTTGGAACCTGAGGCATGATGGCTCTTGAAGGAGAACAATATCCTGAGATGTAGCAGTGTGTAATGGTACGTGGGAATGACCTTGGGAGACAGAAGGGATAGCCACAGACTGGACAACTGGCATGTAAAATGTATCTCAATCCGCAGAAGGAGGGAAGACATGGGAAATGTTTCAGAAGGGACCCTCCATAGTTTACTGGAGAGTAAAAGGAAAAGAGAGAAGAAATACTTTCCGTCTTGCAAGATTCTGTTAATGTAACCTTACAATAAAGATAGAGCTAGTACTCCTGGTTGTGCTTCTTCTCTGGACTACCTCACAGGGCTAACACAGTGAGATGTGTGGGCTTCAGGAGCAGAATACGTACAGACACATATGCTTTGCAGCTGCCCAAGCATAAATCTTCTGTGCCTGTGCTTTGTTCTTTGTCAAACAAGACCACTCTGCAAGATCTGTGTTCACCTGTTGGCAGCTGGGATGGTCTGTTGGATGTCCTATCTAATGGTTAAATCTGGGAGTCTCCCTGGACTGGACTGTGCTTTGGGAAGTAGGAGGTAGAAATGGAATTGTGCCAGCAGCTGGTTCAAGTAATTTGGTGTTAGCAAAGAAGAAATGGATTGTGTGGGTATGTAAGAATATAATTGTGTAACCCACAATGGCCAGACATCCCTAGTGCTGCAAAGTACCTGAGAGCAGGAGCATTTTTGGGGAGTTGTGGTCTGACATTGGTGGTGGGGTATATAGTTTGTGGAATTCGGAACTCATGGCCTGGGAGAGAAAGGGCAAAGTTTGAAGAGGAGTTACATGGAGGAGGTGAGGGCATGTACTAACATCAGGGAGATGATGGGCAGAGAAAGCTATAACTGGAATCTGAGGGTGGGCTGTTAACTGACACCAATCCTGATTTCCAGCTGATACTGTATCAGGGTGATCAGTATTCACCCTGATACTGGGTTACCAGCTCTTCAGTGGGCTTGGTCTCCAACTGTTGCTACTAAATGCCCAGTTGGGATGCAATAAGAATGCCCTCATCCATGATTAGATAAGGCAGCCAACCTGGCATCTATACTGAGACCTGGGTGGGCCATCTGGGTTTCAGCTTGGTAGCAGCCATGACTCCAGGGTAGGGGAGGGCGGGATGGCAGTTGTCACCTGGGAAGCCATTATAGCTTTCAGAGACCTTGCACTGCAGATAACTGGTTATGATACCCTGTTGTTGATGTTGAGCTGTAGGGAGCAGTTAAATGTGTTGCTGCTGTACCAATCTCCTTGTTCTACAGTGACATCTTGCCTGAGCTACTCAACTTCATTGCTGGATCGGTTTTAGAGTCTCCAAGACTGATGGTCCTTGGAGACTGTAATCTGCCCTCTTGTGATATAAGCTCTGGAATGCGCCCAGGAGTTCATGGCCTTATGGCAACCATGGACTTGACCGAGGTCACTGAGGGCCCAACATACACAGGTGGTCACTTGTTAGTTTTGTTTGTTGGTTTGTTTTTATCTTGGGGCCATTGCAACATGATTTGAAGATGGAGAACATTATCATCCATCCATTATCATGGTCAAATCACTCTCTGGTTGCTTTTTAGCTTGCTGGTGCTGCCCAGTGAGGTTCAACCTATTAGACTGGTCTGCCCAGGTGACTAATGGACCCTGAAGGTTTTCAGAAGGAGGTTGGGGCGGTGGTGGTTTGAAGACCTAGTAGGCAGTTCAACTGAGACCTTAGTCTCTGCCTGGAATGGCCATGTGATAAGGGACTTGGATTGGGTTGCCCTTATGCAGTCTCTCTCTGTTCATCAATCTTGGGGGCCTATCTGGTTTTTGCAGGAGCTCCAGGAGTTAAAATAATAGAAGAGATGCCTAGAATGCTATTGGGGAAAGATGAAGGTTCAACCCAACAGAGCATGTTTAAGAGTCTACATTAGGGATGACACTGTCAGAAAAACAGTAGCAAAACATATCTATTTTTCTGTTCTTAATGTGCCTGCAGATAGCCGACTAGCAGCTCTTTTTAAGGTGACGCATTCAGTATTAGGGAGAGATGGCCATTAGGGCATCTACAGGGCCACTGTGAAGAATATTCTAGGCATCTGACAGATGAAATTGCTAGGATCTGCTTGGAGTAGGGCTCTGGGCAGGTTCAGTTGAGGTGACTGAGGTATATCTTGTTTGGTCACTTGGGAAGAGTAATCCCTGAGGAAATGGAAGGTTCCTTGGGACTGTTAACCCAGCCGTCTGTTTGTTAGATTCATGTCCCTCCTGGATGGTGAAGGCATTTCAGAAGGTGGCATGAGATTGAGTTCATGTGGTGCTGACTTCTTCTTTGAGGGAGGGGGTGATTCTGCCTGCCTTTAAGGAGGATGTGGTATGCATCCTCCTGAAGAGATCATCACTGAGCCCAGGAGGTTTGGACAACTTTCGTCAGCACTTCCTCTCTCTGGCTTCACTCACCTTTTCAGTCTTCCTTCTTTCAATTGTTTTAAAAAAACCTAAATAAAAAGTGCTGTATCTGGGCTAGTGGGAGCCTAGATCAACTTTTGAATGCATCCTATCTAGTTGGCTCAAAGTATCTCCATACTTTTTCCCAAAGAGCAAATAGCAGCTTCGAGGAAACTCTCTAGATGGTAGAAAATGTCTCAGTAGAAGGCATAGTGTGCACACCCTTCACCTACACTGGAGATTCAGCTATGAAACTCCTGCCTTCTCATCTCATTTCATTGTTTACTCTTGCACTTAGAAAGCTAACATGTCATGGAGAAGCTAGATTAGCATAATTCTCCCTAATGTTTACATGCAATCTGAGCATATCTACTATCGTTCTATTGTATTTAGAAATGAAAATGGGACTGCAGCCTTACTTTCTCTAAATGGAAGGGTTTGTTGTGTCTGTATAGCACTGTGTTCCAATGTCCTGTACCTGGTTCACAACCCATGCAGGGCTTCCTCCCCCACACCTTATTGGGAACTGTCGATGGAGGTGTTGAGAGGCTTGACGGTGATATCTTCTTTTTCATTTTTGTGTATTTTTCAGATTTAGGCAATGATTTCCCTTCTCCCACATATTCACATCCAGGAATATTGGCTGCTGTCACTTTAATTATGCTTTCTCTCTCTCTCTCTCTCTCTCCTGCCCCCACCTCCCTTGGCACTGAAACTTCCATGATTATGAATGCAGCATCAAGAAGAAGCTTACTGATTTCACAACTGACTGCAGTTGATGGTGGAAATGAGCCCCGTCTATAGGCAACACACTTGGTTTGCTCAAGTTAACGTTGTTTTTCTTTCTGCTTCAGTTTGAAGATGCAAATCGTCCAGCTTAATAGTTCAGCTGCATATTCTTGGGCGGGAGTGGGAGTGGGGGTGGGCAGAATGGAAGCAATCTGGCAGGCTCATTTCTAGCACAGATGCCATAGCTTAAGCTACATGCAACTGCAGAGCCTGATTTAAACTTGGGATCCCCCAAATCACATGTAAATGGGAGGCTGATTAAAGATGGAAAACATATGGAAAAGATCAGAGGAGCTACTAGGTAAGGCAATACAGGGAAGGTGACTGATGTTATAATTTGGCTTGAAGCTGTAATATTCACTGCATTCCTATTGTTTCAGTGGCACCCCACACATCGCCGTGCACAGCAACACTTAGGAACAAAAATTTAGGAAATAAGCTACGTTATTTATTATTTATTTATTTAATTTGTATAGTTGCCCATCTCACATTCGTGACTCTGGGCAGCTTTCAATTAAAACATAAGAACACCAAAAACAAAACAAAAAAAACCCAAAAACAAAAAACCACACACATACCACAGAATAAAACAATCATGCAAACAATACAAAATATTAAAACAATTAAAAACAATTAAAACCATGCAACGCAGCTCATGGTTTTCCCTATAGATCAGCTGCAGGGCTGGCCATATCACTAGGCAGAGTGAGGCATCTGACGAATGCTGAGAAGTTGGAAGTGGCACAGAGCTGCAGGAGAACCAAGCTACATGTAACTTGGGCCCCTAGTCTGGCTTGCCTTGTCCTGTCTGGCAGAAGATACACTGTCTCCATCACCAGCTCCCAGATAAAATTCAACTGCCAGCCCACATAGCTTCTATGTATTGTATTGAGGAGGGGGATACACCTTCTTTTTTGTGATCTTCAGCAGGAAAAGGATTTAAACCAGGCTTTACAACACTGGAGAACCGTTGCCCCCAGTCACCAGGAATTCTGTGACCTGTCTTCTTGTTCCGATGGGGTGGTGGTGATTGCTGACTGAGGCTCCTCACCAAATTCCTAAACAGGATTTAGGGAAAGCCGTGGCACGGTATCCCTCCCCCTTGCACAGCCCATTGAGGCCCAGACCCTGTTGGCTTTTAGGAAAGCACTTCTTCCGGGCTTTGGGCACGGATAGTGGGTGGCCCATTGGCCTTGTGGTACAGTTGGTGGAACTGAAACTACTGAATTTCTTCTTTGACATTTTTAATGTTTTTTCTCCTGTGCATCTGTCTTTACTTTTATTGTTTGATATGCTCTGATCCTCTGTAAGCTGTCCAGAGCTGCAGGCAAGTGGATGGCCTTAGAAATTAAAGAAATGCAAATGGCATGGGCTTGTAATATCAATATTTTGCTGAAATCACCAAGAGTTCAGCTCAACCCAAAGGAGATTTTACCTTCTTCAATATTTCCATTTGCTGGGTTCTGTTATGATTCAAAATTCTCTTTTGAATTGGAAAATGACTGCTCTCCTGCCTATCATATAATTTCCAGAGATGACAAAAGGCATTTTCATCAGCGCTTGGCTCTTGTTTGCAAACATGAACTGGGAAGCTCTTGCTAATCTCATTTAACAAATAATAATTAGCATAGCATTTGCATGAATGTACAGACATGGTTAGTGGATGCCCTGCAGTTACAGAAAGTCAGACCATGGGTTCAGATCGTCCAGGTGCTGTTAGACTGGCTGGCAGCCCTTCCCTAAAGCATCTATGGTGTTTTTATCCTTTCTGTCTATTATTTAAACTACCGTATTTTTCCGACAATAAGACGCCCCCAGGTACAAGACGACCCCCACTTTTCCAGCCCAAAGTTAAAAAATCAATATTTTAAAGATAGTGCAGAACACATTTTTATTTAGTAATTAGTTAACATTGACCTGATACACTTGGTGGGAGGAGGTCCAAACCGTCTCTCTGCAGCTCTATTTCCAGGCTCTTTTGCTTAACATTCAAGCATGAGTGAAACTGCAGATAGCTTGTCTCTGCAATCAGCCTTCCTCTAATTGGTTTGTTCAGCATCAGCTGACGTCAATTACATCAGGCTCGTGATTGGAGGAAGTCTGTTTGGGAGACAAGCTATTTCACTCGTGATTGGAGGCTAGCAATAGGAGGAAGCCCCTCTACAGAAACAAAGTATGGGCAGTTTGGAACCGCACAATTCTTGGCTGACTTCCTTGAATAAGACGCCCTTCAGTTTTTAGGGTAAGGATTTTAGAAAAAAGTATCGTCTTATAGTCGGAAAAATACGGTATATTTTCACCTGGGGTGGTTTTCAAAGACAAGATAAAATACTAAAATATATTTTGATGAATAATAGCAGGTTTTTAAAAAGGTAACTTGACCATAATTTTAGAAAAGAAAAAGAAACCTTGGGAAGTTAATGTTTCTGCACAAAACTGAAGTGATAATCATCTTGGTGCCAGGCAGATTTTCTAAAAAGGAATCCAGAAAACGAGGGTTCACCCAGAAGACTTGCTCTGGTTACAACCAACCTAATCTGGATTCCAAACAATAAGCAGGCCGGCTGGTATGGAAGCATAGCAATATATATGCTGCCATGCTGAAGAGTCCAAGTCAGCCAGTCTACCTGCTGCACAGCTGGTTCTAGAAAGCAGCAGTTGAAATTGTCTCCCCTTCTGCCCCAACACACTCACAAAACACCAGATAACATCTTGCCCCAATATAGCAGAATTGCCATATCGGAAGTTGGCAGCCCTTATGCAGCTCCCAGACTGACTGTCCCTAAATACGGGGAGCCAATTCTTTCAGTTCTGTTTTTGGTTTTTTAGGGTTTAAAGGATAACGCAGGTGCTTTAACCCTTAACAAAGCCAGATCTCTCCAAATGCAAATCCCCTCAAAGAGTCCTATGACTGAAATGGCATAGAAGACCTTTAAATAAATAAGTAAATAAGTAAATAATTTTTAAGGAGCAAAATGGTGCCTTAGGCCTCTTAACTTCTCAAAGGTCCAAATGTTTGGTCTCACTCCTACTCACTCCAGTGACTTTATAATGTCACTAGTCATACACCCTGTGGACTTCGAAGGCCAAATTCTGCTTCACGGCTCTTTTTTGGATTAGTATGCATTGAACATACTAATTCTTTAGGACTGAATCCATGGTCATGCATTGTAGATAATTTAGCAGTATGATATGCTGCAAAATAAGCCCAGTTTGGGCTATTAAATTCACTTGCACATCAGTATCATTCTGGTAAGCAATGGGGATTCCTTTAATGGCTATCATTTCAAAGGCTGAGCGCCGAAGAATTGATGCCTTTGAGCTGTGGTGCTGGAGAAGACTCTTAAGAGTCCCCTGGACTGCTAGGAGGTCAAACCAGTCAATCTTAAAGGAAATCAACCCTGATTGCTCATTGGAAGGATTGATAATGAAGCTCAAGCTCAGATACTTTGGTCACCTAATGCGAAGAGAGGACTCTTTGGAAAAGACCCTGATGCTGGGAAAGACTGAAGGCAAAAGGAGAAGGGGACGGCAGAGGATGAGATGGTTAGATAGCATCACTGAAGCAATGAGCATGAAACCGAGCAAACCCAGGGAGGCAGTGAAGGACAGGAAGGCCTGGCGCAATATGGTTCATGGGGTCACGAAGAATCGGACACAACTTAACGACTGAACAACAACAATGTTGTTTAAGTTAATGAAGAAATTGTATGCTTCAGATTCAGACTCTTTTGGCACTTCTGCATATATGTTTTGAATTGTTTTTCTAGTTTTGATATTTTAACCATCTGGTTATACTTTCCACACTTATTCTGTCTCATGCTGGACATTGTTAATAGACATGGTTCATACAGTATCAGCTGCATATTTTGCATATACTTTGTCCTGTTTCTAAGGTGTTTTTTTACCTTTCTCTGCTATTTGTTTTAGGGCCAAAGACATGTTTCTGACTAGAGCTTGCTAATGTCCTTCCTTTCTATAAATCTTTATCATGGTTGATGGTTAACACTGGAATATTATGATTGCTGTGTCCCATATGAGTGAGCAACCTCTGCTGCTTGGGTTATATCAACAGCATTTTTAGGGACAAGTTCACCTAAGTAGTGTTCTTTTCCCCTCTTGTTTCTTGGGCCCCAAACAAATGGATCTCTGATCAAAAATGTAGTCCATGTACCAAGGCCACAAGACTTAATCTTTAGTTTCATGTCTGTTACAAATACAAAGGCAATTCTTCAGTTGCCTTACTCTCTTTTTCTAGGGATGAAGACAAATGTTTTGTTATATTTTTCTGCTGAGCACAATAGGCCTCAGATTCCTGCAATAAAGCTTTAAATTACCCCTCTTCATCCACAAATGTAAATCCATTATACACAGATGACCATCAAGGTCATCTACTTCAGCCACTGTGAGAAAGAGCACTATTTTTTGTTCATCCCGTTTTTTTGGGAGGTGGGGAGGGGCAGCCAGTTGCTCTCATGGCAAAAGTTTCACCACTGGCCTTACACACTGTAAGTTTCTGTTCTGGCCTGAGAGCATCCTTTTCCCCCCTTTTTTTACACTGTTGCTATTCAGCTAGCACCAAAGAGGTCACTAATCGCTAATGGCTGCTCAGTAGCCTTGTAGACCTGTGCTGACTCTCAGTGGTTTGTTTGAGTAGTAATATTCATATTTTCTCTTTTTAATACACTAGCAGGAAGGTGGGGTGGTGGTGGCCAAACCTGGGGCTCTAACATACCATCACTCTGCACAAGTATTCAGTTTCACTTCTGGCACTTTGCACTGCTCATTGATAAGGAGGCAATGGCACAAGAGGTGAACTGACTGTGTTTATTAAGATCAGCATGGACTCATCTGCCCTGGAACAAAAAAGAACAGGTTGCAAGAGATGTTCCATGACTCCCCATAACAAGAGTAGGTTCACCTTTTGCTAAATACCAACTTCCTCGCAAAGGTCACCATTATGGTAATGGAGGATTGTAATCTGATCTTTCTGACGATTTCCTCCAGTTCTGTATTGGCTGTTTGATCCCAAGTCGGATCAATGATTGAGCAGAGGCCACAGTAACAGACATGCCGCAAAATTATCTACAAGGATCAGTGTGTCTATAGATTCCTTGTTAAAAGCTCATTTTAGCAGTATCTTAGATGTTAGAGTCTTGTGTGTGCCTTTAGAGAGACTAGCAAAGAGGAGCTGGAGACACACTGAGGAATGTGAAGCAAAGCTCTTAGGAAATTTGATTGCACTACTTCTAGAGATCTACAATACAAATCTGTGATCCTTAAAGCAAAGGACCAATCACCTTAGTTGTAAAGATGTTAATAGCAACAGATACATAGTTGCTACCTCTGCTACTGGCAAAACTCAGAATTGCATTTCCTGTCTTGTGAGCCTTATCATCTATGCTTAAGGAGATACCATAACTTCCCAATTAAAGATTATCCTTGTCCTTGCCTATCTGGGAGCTTCAGTCAATTTTATTCAGTTGTCTATGCTACCTGACTGGGCACATATATTTAATAATACCTTTGCTATCTAATCATCCTAATAGTTCAGATGAGAATGTATTCTTCCTACCGGAGATTCATCCCCAGAAATCTCAAGAATGGCCAAATTCCACTCTAATCCCATTGCTGTTTGAAATGCAGTTTGTTATAGTTTGGCAATCTAAATGTTTATGTGTATAATTATTACACATCTTATAGAACTGTATCAATGCAATACATTGCTCAAGGTTTTAGTATGTTCTCTATGCATGCCCATAATATATTCACATATACTGTATACATACATGTGTTTTAACTGTATGCAATGTGTAAAGGGCTTCTGGTCTTTGATCATAAAGTTAAGTCATTTAGCAGTATCACTATTTGAAATCTATTCCAGACTACAGAATCTGTTCTCTTTCTGTGTGTTGGTGGGAAGGACTCTTCTATTAAACAACTAGACTGAATACAGGCTCTGTCTATCATTGTGACAGATAGTCAACTGTGCATCTTAGCAATGAACAGAGGTGTTTTGTGTGCAGAGTAGGAGACTGTAATAAAGGAGTATATTTCGTTGTGAACAGTGACAGATATATGTGCAGATTCATAGGAGTCATAAAATCACTAATGTATTCTACTGTAATGGTTTGGATCATGCTTCTCTAACCCTCAGGGGGCCATTATTAAGGAGTTCTGGAATAATTATTCCAGAACAAACCATCCACCTTTGAGTATGACCTGGTTTTATGATGTAATGCTCATGTGTGCACATGTTTGCATGCCAGCACGTATCTTCCTATATGCATACTGCCTGCACCAGTATGCATATAGGAGAATAAGTACTGGCATGCAAACATGTGCACACATGAGCATTACATCATAAAACCAGGTCATACTCAAAGGAGGATGGTGAAGAACATGAGAAGAGAAACTTTCTCTTGGCCTTCTGATGAGTTAGATTGCAGTTCCCATTCTTCCCAGATGGTGGGGATGATTGGAATTACAACCCAAATACTTCTAAAAATAACTTCTTGACTAGGATTTTTAAAGAAGTGGTACAGTATAGGTACATTTTAAAATAAATAATATTATTTGAAAATTATTAATTGCTTTACAATCCAGTAAATTGGAGAAAGGGACATTCCAAGAGCACTCTTCAGTAGTCAAGATACTTTATAATTCTAACCCCACCCCCCTCCCACACACATATACCTAAACATACATACAAAATACACTTACAACAATCATATACAGTAAGACAGGAATAATGAAGTACAAGGCAAACACTAGAGACAAGAAAACAGGTCTGACAGTATACTTTTAAAGAAAGATTAGATAATGTTTGGAACCCCAGAATAATTCTGTGAATAAGGCACAGTGATTGCAGGGTAAAAATCTCTAAGACCCGTAGCAGGCCAGGTGCAGGACATAGATTGAGTTATATTTTCTTTTCTTTTTTCTTTTTGTATTTTTCTATAGTTAACTGGAAGGAGCATGATTGGTTGATGGTGATCTTAGCATGTTCCCTATATTCTGAGCAAATTCAATTAAAAAACAGCAGCTTCTGAGTGGTTCCATTGGTGATCCCCAGATACAGCACGTAAACCTCTTCTGGCTGAATTGCTACGGTGGGATGGAATGTGCTAGAAACACAACAGAAGCGGCTGTCAGAATGTCTGTGCCTCCATGCCTTGCAATGAGCTTCAGGGTTTTTAATTTCATTTATCCAAATGAAGCACTTTCTTGGGTTTACTGCTTATATGCTTTGACCACTACATCTGAAGCACTGATGCACAAAGTCCCTTGAAATGTCATTGTTTGAAATTATATTACTTTTACTACATGCAATGCAATCCAGAGTGGGAGTCACGTGCCTAGAAGATGAATTACACTGAACTGAACGCCATTATCTGAAATCTTGGCTGCAGTATGTTGCTTCTGCTCATACTTAGCTGCCCCCTCCAACATCCATTCTCTGGGGAAGGAAAGTTCAAGGGTATCAATCATGTTACTTTTTATCTGATTCTGAGGACTGCTTCATAAACTATTTCCACAGTCCCTAGATTAATCCACAGATGGCATAGAGCCTTATATACTTTAGCTTCAGGGTTGTTCCCTTCCTGATCAACAGGCTTTTCCATTTATGGATTAATAAATAAATAGCAGTTTCCTTGCTTGGCCTCCACAGTGCCTGGAGAAGTAGAGCAATTTTTTTTTTTTTGCAAAATCAGCACTACAGCTATTTGGGACAACCTATGTCCAGGTTTTATTCACTGGGATTCACTTCTGTTTATCTTGAAAAATGGTTAGACATTTTGGCAAGATATTGTAGCAAAGTCCAAAGTTTTAGTAGTTTGAAAGTCAGGGAGTGGAGGTCAAAGCTGAAGTCTGTCTTTGACTTGACAATCATCATAGCAGAAGTAATAACTATCTTATTTGGTGCTGTGTCTTGCTGTATAGAAGCCCATATCTACACTGACCATTTCAAAGATATAAGGTAGCAGTTCCAACACAGCTAATTTTGAATGTGTTTTTGATCTAGTGACTCCTTGATTACCACTGGCAAACTTATAAAGAAATATCAGGGTGAATTTTGATCTGAATCCTAATACCCCTCCTCTCCTTCTTCTTCTCAAGCTTATAGTTCCTGCCAACATCTGACCTCAACTATTCCTTTATATTAGTCTTTCCAGATGTTTGCATCCAGATTTCAGTTTCAGTTCTGAAGTTGAAGTTGAGCCCCAAGATTGCTGACTCTCTAGTTTTCAAACTATGGAAGATTCTAACCCAGTTTTCTCAGCCTAGCACTCTTCAGATGAATGTTAATCCTATTTAATATCATTTCACCATCAGTTGGCTCTCATTTTGACACTAATATCAATGTCTGTTTCAAGAAATAAAAATGTCCAAGTTATTGCTTGTGAAAATTGATGTGTGTCCGCTCCTCCCCTTAGTTGCAGTGTCTGGGAACTCTAGAGATTTCTCCTCTATGTTAACTTGATTTCCTGAGGAAAAAGGGAAATATATTTATGGTGGTAATTCATTATGATTTGTCAACTTCCCATACACCATTATAGGAGGTTAACCAAAGCTTTCTGTGGTGACATCACATTTTTCCCATGGCCCTTTGTAGAAGGAAGGGTTATTAAAGTTTTATTTATATTTCCTTGTTTAATGTTTTACCTCTGTGAGAAGACAAAGATTTCTCAAGAATCTATGAAGGTTCCATTTGAGTATCGTCTGCCACTAGCCATAACAGTAGTTGCTACTGGAATGAAATGAGCAAGAAAATGCTCACAATTCCGAAAAAACACCACCACCACCATCCCTGAAAGCATGTTCACTTGGACCGAACAGCACAATTTCTTACTCAGTAGTATACACTGGGAATCCATTCCTATAAGGTGAAGATAATTCATTTTCTGGAGCAAGGTTGACTGATACGGGCATACGGTACCTACTGTGAACAAGAGCCTGGGACTGAGATCTAAAACACATCCTCTTTGCACCAGGTCAGAGCTGGCTCTGATCAGATGATGTTGGCTCATTCTGAGAGCTGAACCAGCTTTATTCTGGCTCTGCTAAGAAACTGAGATTGGAAGAAAGAGATTGTTTTACCTTCACTGAGAATAATAGAAGACACTATTGAAATCAATGTAATATTGTAAATGGGAAATTCAAATGGCTGCAGATGTTGATGCTATAGCTTGGGAGGGACTGCTTACCAGGTGATTATTCCAACCCTTTTGTAACAAATACGTAGGTTTTCATTATCTCTTCTTTTCATCTCATCCCCATCCAGTTTTGTCCCCCTCTTTCCTCCTGCTTTCTTTTTCCTGTGCAGCAGCTGCTTCCTCTTACCTCATCTCCATCCTGGTGTTTTGGGAGGAGGGGTTATCTGAAGGATGGAGGGGTACGTTTGTGCATTTGGGTGTGAGTGAGTCAGATCTCTCACACTTGCTACAGCAACATGCAACCATGGTTAGAGAGATTGAGAAAAGCATGTGGTTTTAAAACTGCTGCTACGATATCATGACATCTTCAAATGCTTTTACATGATTGTGGCAGATGGTCTGGCTGATTTTTTTTTTTTTTTTTGGTTTTACAATTCACTGTCCTTTGCAGTTCTCCACTGTAGCATCAGAAATATATGGAAGGTGATATCCATTTCTTATTTTCTGTGTGGTCTAGAGGAAAGAGTGTTTTTTTTTTTTTTTCTCCAGGAAACCCTAACCCATACCAGCTCAGAGGGCAGTGTACTAATTTAATTACATTTCTTGCATTCTCCTCTTGGCCAACTGGAGTGAGCACAGATTGTCTCATGGCGATCTCAATATGTTTCATGTTTCACATGTTTTGAAGCCAGGAGAAATGAAGACAATTGTAAATTGATTTCATGAGAATCAATGATTTTGGGTATGCCCAAAGTAAACAATCACAGTAGGAATAACTATCATTGCTTGGTGTATAGAATTCCAGTTTCAACTATCACTTGGATTTCTTTTTGAGTCCCCTTACCCAAAAAGGTATGGACAAAAGAGTTTGCTGTGATTGTTGTATTGTGCCAGATGTTTGGAGACTGCAGGCATTCCCAATCCATGTCTTCCTTAGGGTGAGATGATCTTTTTCACGTTCATAAAGAGATGACCCCAGGACTTCCCTTTGCCGGAAAAAGAAAAGAAAAAGTTTGGGTCCTTTAAAACAAAGGGGTGTGTGTGGTGTGGGTGAAGTAGCAGTACTGGGGCTGGAAGAGTAGGGTTTTCCATCTCCCTAATCAGTCTCTGATAAATGGCTGGAATGTCCAGGAATCTGGGAGAAAGTCCAGGTAATTTGGAGCAGAGAAAATAAGTAGAAATATATAGCTGCCTAGCCAGAAAGCTACCCTAGGTTTAATTTCAGTTTTATTATGCTTGGCCTCCTGTCTTTTATTTCTCTGTACAATTTGGAAAATTGTGTTTTATGTCAGCTTTGCAGCAAACCTCAAGGTGTGCATGAGGATATTTTCTCCTCCTTCCTTCCTTTGCTCTTCTGAACTATAATATTAATTTGGAGTTATTTTTGTATTTTTAATATTTAAAATTTTTAAAAGCTTATCTTTTCTCTTTTTTAAAATATAGTTTGATGTCATTTACCTCTGTGAGACTGGTTTACCTTCCAATTTTTTTTGGCAGGGGGAGGAGGGAAGAAGGGCTGTAGGTGGTGGCAACAGAAACTACCAAGCCACTACCCCAAAGCAGGGGATGGGGACAGGGTGTGAGGACCCAAGAAGTTTGAGACCTCCAGTCTTGTCTACCCTATGGGTTCAGCCAGGGTCTTCTACAGAGTGCACAGTGACCCAGGATCAGGTTAAGGAGCGTAACCTATGGTATTGGTGACTGCAATGCAGATATTTTGCTTCACTTGCTTTCTTGCTGTGTAGCCAAATAACTGTCATGCTTATGTGCTTGCTGTGCTTTACATCTAAGAAAAACTGAAACAGAGAGAATTCAGTTTGTTACCAGTCCTCTCACTCAGGCTGGTTTTAAAATTCTGACCTTGTGATAAGGTATTTTCATCAGACACAATAATACCTTTCATTTTATCTGCGCAACTCAGAATAACCCACAGGAGACAAATAATTTAAGGAAGACTTTTGGGAAGAGCTTGGTCTTGGTTATGGGATCAGTCAGTAGGAAGATATTTGTCAGCAACACTGAATATTTCTAGCCAGCTTTAACTATTCAGAAGTATCATTTGATTTTTGGAAAAGAGAATTTGGATGTTCAAGACAATCTGTAAATCCTTGAGCTGATGGAAGTTCTAGGTTAGCCTTCCCAATCTGGTCCCTTTCAGATGTGTTGAACTCCCATAACCTCCCAGGTAGCATAATTGCTCAGCTGTGGGATATGCTGGTTGGGTATTATAGATTAATATCCAACACGTTGGAAGATACCACATTGTAATAGGATGCTTTTCACTTGGAGAAACCAGTGTAACATAGAACCCAAACAATGTTACCTGCAAACAAATATGTTGTTTCTTCCAGAAATTTTATATGGCCTGCTACTTAAAAGATAATGCAAATTACAATCTGCTACAACTGTTCTGTAAATGCTGAAAGTAATTATTGAGCCACAAACTCCTCACATTCTGGTCTAGTAAAGAAACACTCACAGGACACCAACACAGAACACAATACATTCCATCTTCCTTTCTATTTGTCTGCATAAGTTTATTTTTCTGGGAAGCCTGCTATAGCTGCTCTATCATGATAACAGCATCTGCTGTTTTCAAGCTCATCATAATCAGAGGCCCCCTTGGGTTGCCAGGCAGCAAACTGATGGCTGAAACACCCATTGGGAACCCATTACTCAAGTCATCCTGCGGACAGGATTGTTCACATTCTGCTGCGGATATTTACAGTCACAGCTGCTGAGATGGTATTTGCAAATTTGTACTGATTTGATTAGCTCGTTTGGTCGTCATTGCTTCTAAGAGCAGGATCTGGCCATAAAATTATGTTCTGTTGCACATGTGACTCCATTTAATGGTGTATCGAAGGAATATTATGTTAATATCTTGCAGATGAACAAAGAATAGGAATATTGTAGGGGCCAGTGAGAGGCCATATGGTGCAATCAAGAGCTGTCATTCCCTATGGTCCCAGGCAATTTATACTCAATGCAACCCTGAGGAAGGCAAAAGACTATCAGTTCTCACTTAACTGAATAACTTCTCTATGGCAGTGACCACATTTAATTGTTAGGACTTTTGTCTGTGTTGCTAATGTGCTGTTTAGTTGCAGGGTTCTTCACTTTTCTATCAGTACATTGTACATGTTGGAGACATCATTTTCATCCAGAGTCAATATGGGCCTTTCACAACAATTGCCAAAGACCAATCAGCTTTACTTGGAGAGGTGAGTAGGAAAGTAAACAAAGGAAGAAAGAATATATATTCCTGTGTCTTAACAGCTTTGTATTTGTGGGAGAATTTTACTAAGTGCACCTTGAGTACTGAGTAAAGTATGAAGTCCTTCATGGTAAGCTGCATCTCACAAGCATTCATTTTCTGCACAATTTTTAAAGGCATAAGAATTCTTTTCACCTTTGCATCTGGTCATCCTAGAATTAAAAATCACTTATTTTCTTAAAATAAAGTGAAACTGTTTAGAATTGTAACCTGGTAGATATAACCCTAATCTTAAAATGTCAGGATGTCCATGGATAGGATATAGAATTCACTTTATTAGCACACCGGAGTGCTTTTACAGAAACATTATATACATTCAGTATATAAACATTATACTGAAAGGAGCATCCAACATTGTGTGTCTCAATATAAGGAATATGATACAACCAAACTTAGTTTGATTCTCAAAACTTAACATTATAGGTCTGCTTTAAATAGCCAAACCAATGAACACTCATCCTGGGAAAGTTGAAGACAACTTAATTAAGAATATTCCTATTCCTACTCTGAATAGGAAGTGGAATCTTATGAATGTGGCAAAAATATGGAGGAACTAACTCATGTTCATGCCTTTAATTCTTCCTATTCTGGAATCAGGTGTGTAAGAGTTTAATAGAAAAAAAACCCGCTTTTTATTTTATTTATTTATTTATTTAATTTGTATGCCCCAATGGGTGACTCTGGGCAGCTCACAATTAAAACCGAAAACCCAAGCCATTCAAAAAAATACCATATAAATAATTAAAATTAATTAATCAATTAAAATCCGACTATAAAACAACCCTATACATAAATACTAAAAAACATTCAAGATGACGGGGAGGAAGGTCAATTACCCCACAAGCCACTTCCACTGGTGGGAGCCCCTATCTGGCCCCCAGGCCTTCTGGCATAGCCAGGTTTTCACACCTTTCCTGAAGGCCATTACTTCCACACACTGGTCTCTCTTCCCAGCTATTTCTTTATGTAAGTTACATCAGGAGAGAAGATGCTAATATTAGCCTGAAGCTAGAATAGCCAAGGGACCAAACCAAGAGGAATGACATGAATGAAATGGATCCACAGGCTTCTCTTTCCAAACTAAAATGCCCCCTCCTGGAGTTCTTCCCCACCAGTAGGGATGCTGCTGTTGATAGATTAGCATCTACAGAAGTAGATAACATTATAGGTCTGCTTTAAATAGCCAAACCAATGAACACTCATCCTGGGAAAGTTGAAGACAACTTAATTAAGAATATTCCTATTCCTACTCTGAATAGGAAGTGGAATCTTATGAATGTGGCAAAAATATGGAGGAACTAACTCATGTTCATGCCTTTAATTCTTCCTATTCTGGAATCAGGTGTGTAAGAGTTTAATAGAAAAAAAACCCGCTTTTTATTTTATTTATTTATTTATTTAATTTGTATGCCCCAATGGGTGACTCTGGGCAGCTCACAATTAAAACCGAAAACCCAAGCCATTCAAAAAAATACCATATAAATAATTAAAATTAATTAATCAATTAAAATCCGACTATAAAACAACCCTATACATAAATACTAAAAAACATTCAAGATGACGGGGAGGAAGGTCAATTACCCCACAAGCCACTTCCACTGGTGGGAGCCCCTATCTGGCCCCCAGGCCTTCTGGCATAGCCAGGTTTTCACACCTTTCCTGAAGGCCATTACTTCCACACACTGGTCTCTCTTCCCAGCTATTTCTTTATGTAAGTTACATCAGGAGAGAAGATGCTAATATTAGCCTGAAGCTAGAATAGCCAAGGGACCAAACCAAGAGGAATGACATGAATGAAATGGATCCACAGGCTTCTCTTTCCAAACTAAAATGCCCCCTCCTGGAGTTCTTCCCCACCAGTAGGGATGCTGCTGTTGATAGATTAGCATCTACAGAAGTTTCTGCTAGGAAAAGTGCCCCCCGCTCCCACCGCATCCTAATTCATTCCAGCCAGCAGTCCTGGAGTAATGATTGACTAAGAGCTCTTATTTTCATTAAATGCATTTCTGGCTGTTGATATTTCGTCTATGTTTTGGACTGTTTCTTTCATTTTTAACCTATTTGTAATTTTAACTGCTTTTTATACGTTTTGCTGCTATTTAAGTTGTATTTTTTTTATTTTGAGTATGTCTTTATATGGTAGAGATGCTGAAGGATTGGTGAATGTAAATAAAACATACCAATAAAAATATAAATTAAAAAGGGGAGGGCTATTGTTAGCCACCTTGGGAATATTTTTTGGAAACATGGTACACAGATGTAGCAAAAAGTTGAATAAACAGAAAACAGTACCAGAAACTGTATAATTGAATCATACAAACGTCTTGTTCATATTCAAAGGGCTAAGCTCACAGATTCCAAAGTGACATTGAAAAGCATGTTTGTGTGTGTATGTGTGTGTGACAGAAAGAGAGAGATAGTGAGTGGATAAATCTTAGTTAGAATAAGCTTTCTTCTTGCCAGTTTCTGTACAAGCAGAGAAAAAATTTGAAGCAACTATTTAGGTTGTTATTTTTCTTCAGGAAATGTCGTCTCTGCCCAAAAGAGGCCTAGTTTCAAATAAAATAGAGAGCCATACATGCTAAATAAATAAGCGCATATTAATTGATCAATACACTGACTATAGCACAAGATTCTCATCATACTGGAAACCTGCACGTGCCCATCGGGGTTGTAATAACCCGCAACTATTATTCCGCCCTCAGTAGCTGCTCTGTTCCTGGAGTCTGGCCAGTTGGATTGCTATGGCAACCAGGCAGAGTGGCTCCTTGCAGCTGATTTTTCCAGCCTCTTTATTTCCTACTTTGGTATTTTGTTAAAAGAGGGGTGTATTGGTAAAGTCTGATGGGCAGGACTTTGCAGACTCCATACACTATTTCTTATGCTCAGTTTGCCTTGGATCTGATGCAAGGTTATATAAGAACAAACTGGGTTTAATTCCGCAAAGCTTACTTTGACTGTGGAGGTTCATTTGCAAAGTACACCAGGACACAGCTTCAGGCAACTGATTTGCAACCTTTAGCTTTTCATTTGCAATGCAAACGGGTTTGCAAAGATGCCGCTTTGGGTGCCAATTTAGGCAGAAGGCAGGATATGAATTCAGTGTGTGCGTGTGTGTGTGTGTTTTAACAACACAACAGCAAAAATGAAAATGCTGATGTGAAGCAGATAGTCCATCAAAGAAATCGCTGTCCATTTTCTTACTTCTCTGACTTCCCTTATGCTAATCTGTCACAAAAAAGGAAAAAGAAAAGAATAACATCTGAAAGCTTTGTTTGGGTCCCTCAATTAATCTGGCTGTCTTCTCAGCAGATGCTTCTGCTCCTGTTCTAAACCATGACTTGGAGCTGGGCTTCCATGTATGTTCTCCCTGTTACACTAATAGGGAGAGTTTCGGTAATCAGATACAAAGAAGGGCAGTTTCAGTACTTTTCATGGCAACTCTTCAAGGAAATTGGCAAGTGCCTTGCTTGTTTATTGGATTTATATTGCACCTTTATTGTGTACAACTCAAGACAACATACATAATGCTTCTGCCTCCTATTTTCCCCACAACAAAAATTATTTGACTTTGGTGGGGCTGAGAGAGTGACTGGTCCAAGGTTGACCAGCCAGCTTCGGCTTCCGTGCCTAAAGGAACACTAGAGCTTATAGTCTCCCAGTTTCTAGTCTAGCACCTTAACCACTACACCACACATTTCGGAATGGCTGTTTGAGTCAAAATGACTATTTACTGGATGTAAGAAATTCTTTCTGTGGGATTTCCCAGGCTCCTTCATGAAGCGAAATGCTTGACAAATGAATGGGAATTCCCCATTGTATACATGGAGTGTCCTACTGCTTGCAGAAGAGCAAAGAGACAAGGGTGAAATGCTTTGCACTTGAAACAGAACATGTTTGCTAAGACTTTCAGCAAAGCAGCTGTGTGCGCATATGCACATACACACAACTTTTAAAGCTGCTGCATAAGTCTTCCAAAGGACACAGCTACATTAACAGTTTGAGAAGGTTGCATCAGTAAATTCTGTAGAGCACATCTTTCAAGTGCTGTGAACAGCTCTAAAAGAGATTCTCCTGGCACATAGTTCTGTTGGCATATCAAAATAAGACTCTAGTCATTGTGCTATAATTCAATGACCCTGGTTCAGTTCCCAGCTCTTCAGTTGGGTAGGAACACAGAGGCAGAAATTTTGAGGAAACTTTGGGGAACAGTTGGAGTAGATAAGGTAGGTTCCTGCTTTATCTTCAGCCGATAAAATATCCCCAATCCTGCAGTGATGATGGAATTGATACTAATTATGTCATAAAACTGGCTTTCTGAACCTTGAAAAATACAGCAATAAAAGAGTTAATAGCAGCTACTTTCTCAGGCGTCTTTACATGCACTGCATTTGACTGGGAGCTCTACTTTTGTCAACCAGACTTCCAGTAATCTGTTAGAAAGGGCACAGAATTAGGAGAGCCATCCAAAAGAAGCAAGTAGGCAAGTGTCCTGGGAGAATATGTGGATAAGGTTCTGGGGAACCTAAGAGATAAAAGGAAATTCTGTGTTTGTAGTGGAAATTAGTTCATTAGAAGGTTACATTTAGGTTCAAAGAAGCTACTATAAAGCGGTATGGACTAGGATAATGAGTGTTTATTTATTTATTCAAGGATTAGCATTTGGGGATGGCCACCTGGGATGAAGGTATTTTTGGATTAAGATGCACGCACATGCACACATTTGGGCATGCAACTGATAAAAATCTAAGTCTAAAGGCAAAATGATTGCACTACTATCTTCTTTGGCTGCTCTAAAACTATTAGCTATGTGGCAGTTTTGGAAGAGGTTAGAAAATGCTCAAACGTCTTTCAAACACCCCTCCCAAAAGATCTAGAAGTTTGAGTCGAGTCTCTAGATTTGGAAACAAGCAAAGCAGTGGCCTGGTGGTACATAACTTACTAATGTGGTCTGTTTTCTGGCTTAGTGTGGTGTTCAAAGTAGACCAATATATGACTTAACAAATCAGGATTTTTTAAAATATGTAGCCTAGAGTTATATGGGAATGCAGCCAATGAGTAAAATTCAAAGTTAAACAATTTAAGACCCATTCATTGAGGCATGCACTTACAGTATATTATTAAGATTTAACTGTGGATATACCATGCAATTTCACAAACTAGCAAGCCTCAAATTCAAGCTGTTGGTGAAACTTACTGTATTTCTGTTTCTCTTCCCTTGCATAATGAGCTATCAGCACCCCTATAGATGAAATGCGCAATTACTTGGTTCCTTCTAAAGCCTGTGATATCTTTTATTCCTTCTATGCTATATACAGTATGGCTGTGTTCTTTTGAGTTTATTTATGGGATAAATAGTGTTATTCAAGGTTTGCTTATTCATATATTTATAATTCATTTTAATGGATCCTTCCTTATGGGGCCTTTGCAGTGGAAGATAAGGTGGTGGGGGAGCAGTTACAGAGAATCCAGCATTTATCTCAGGTTTCCTTCCTCTAAAAAAAGAATCATGTTTTATTTTTGGAGTGAAATTCGCCATGACTTCTACCTGACTTACAAGGATTCACATAAATCAATTGACAAGGAAGCAGGTGAAAATGAGAAATCTGATGAATCAATAATCAAGGAAAGGACATACTGTAGTTATATATTATTCAGATAATTTTGGTGCACTAAAGGGCTGGATAAATGCTTTAAAAATCATGTTTACTAGGCTTTCTCTACAAAGCATAATGAGCAGCAAAAAAGGTGTATACCAGCTGCCAAATGAATCTGGCTTTGCAGATAAAATGACAGATGTACTCTACATACTAGTAGATCAAAAATCTCTGACCACTTCTCCTCTGCTCCTGCTTTAAGAGGGCAGTCCACTTTTTTTTTTTTTAAGTAACATTGCAACGTGGTGTGATTTCTTTATACAGGAGCTTGTTTTGTGTGTAAGTAACGGCAGAATTGTAGGCTGCCTTTTAGAAGCTGATGCCCAGCTTGGGAGACTGTTTTTATTCCCTGTGTTTTAGCACCAGGGTTAGACACTTTTATTTCCTGCTCTTGCTTTAGCATTATCCATCAGGCTGCAGCTGGGAGGAGGTGAAATTATTGCCAAAAATTGCCCTGCCTTTGAACCAAATTCCTTTTCTGCTTATCCATTTTGCACCGCTTGTTTGCCCATCTGAAGCCATTCCCCCATCTCACCCATATTAACATTTCCTGATGAGCCAGTGTGTTAATTTGGTGCTTCAGTTGTCTCCACTCATGGCTGTCCACTGGCAAAGCATCTGCCTTCCCTTCTGTCAACCAAAACCAGGCTAGTGGGCCATCACGTCCTCTTTCTTTAGGACTTCATCAGGTTCTCTTTTCAGAACAGGCCCCCATATTTTCCAACCCCATGTTATTGGTAGACATATGTTCTCTTTCTTCATTGCTAATTTTAAAAAAATCACATTCGTTCTGTGCTAATATAAAATGCAGAGACAATGGAGAAAGCCATTTAGGGAACAGGCTGACTGATAACTTGAAGGGAGGCTGCCCTATGCACCATCACAAGACTAAATCTCAAACCAATATGTGATTCTGCAAGGCCATGATAAGGGAAGATAGTAGCAGATAGGCTGTTTGCAAGAGAAAATGAAAGTAGTGAAATTAGAAGCATGTTTAAAATCAGGTTGCCATAATCTCCAGATTTTTTATCCTAACTTGAGTCAATTTAAGAAATGAAGGCATTGGTCATCCTACTGCAAGCTGAAAGATTTTCCAGGCAGGGATTTAGCCTTTATTTATATATTTCTCTTTAAAGAATCTTTTATACTGATGCTATATTATTAACCTAAGCCAAAAACAGGAAGAAGTTACACGACTGTTTGATCTTAATGCTGTTATCTTGAATCCACTTGCATGGCATGTGATATACTGTATGCCTTGGACTTATTCCTTTGACATTATTTCTACCTGAGTACTTGGTGATTCTGACTCTTGCCATGATTTTGTTTTCTCTGCCTAGGATCTTCAAGTACTTTTGAATTATGCCTGTTCCAGTGTGGGGAAAAATGTGTTTTGGATTCAAAGGGAGTTGGAGTGTGTATGGGCATGTATGTTGCACTTGGAGTGTTCACAGGTGCACATGTAGCACCACATTAAACCAAAGCCAACTTTCCTTAGGACTGTGTGGCAGCTGTATGAACCTAGGAAAAAAGTGCAGCCACTTTAAGGGATACTTAACAGGTGCTACACGCACACCCCAAATGACATTTTACCCTTCCCATCCGTTGCACAGCCCTGCAGTTTTGTAACATTTTCCCTGCCTTTTTATTTGGCCTCAGATGTGCCTGGAGGTGGGATCTGCAGGCAGGAAATTCATGGCTGATTGTTTATTCTGGAGGCTATTTTTCAATGCATGTATTTATTTCAACTGCAAATAAGGGCAAAGCTTATAGCTTTGTGCAGCTCTATAGATGTGCTTGCCCTGATTGATTTTAAAGAAGCAGTCTGAAATGGCTTTGTAGTCTCCCCCTCTGCTTGTAATTGCAGCACTAAACTGTGGTTTATCACTATAAACACAGATGATATAATAAAGTATGTACAATCTTTCAAATTCGGCCAGTTTCTTCACAATTGCAACAGTACTTGCTTGCGTTTTAAGCTGAATGGATGTTGCATAGGAGTCACCAACATGTACCCCCTGAACAGGAATTGCTGGGTTGGTGGCAGGGAGACCCTAGAGAACCTCAGAAAAAACTCAGGGAGCTCCAGTGTTAATCCTACCCTTGAGGAAATGCATGCAATTGTCCCAGTTGTATGGATGGCCAAAAGGCAGAGTTACCATTCTCCAGCCACAAGAAGGACATTCCTAAACAGATTTTCCCTAAACTTATTCAGGGAAAAGATCTGCATAACAGATTTTTTCCCTGAATAAGCATCGGAAGTAACATGGGGGTGGGGTGGGGTGGGGTGGAGACAGTAGGAACACAATTATAATGATGTGATTCAGTATGAGACCTATATAAAAGAGGAGACTATGTGAACTTTGTGATATCTGCCTACTTGAAATAGGCAACTTTACCATTGTAGGAGGACAGCTGTGTTAGTTTATGGTAGCCCAAAATCAAAAGGAGTCTGGTAGCACATTTTCAACTGACTAACACAATGGATTCTAACCCATTACAACTGTTAATTGATAAGGTACTTGTAATCTGTCTCTTCCTTCTTCTCCTTCCCTCCCCCCCATCCTAATTTAAATCCTGTACCAGTCTGTCCACTCCATTGCATTTGATGAAGTGAGCTGTAGCTCCCAAAAGCTTATGCCTTTTTGTAACGTTTGTTAGTTGGAAAATGCACTCCCAGACTCCTGAATTTTGGCAACTTTACAATAATCTTGAAACTGGAAAAATGAGATTGCAACTCTAAGACAGCACCCTTCCTACGAAGTAATGGGATTTACTTCTGAGTAAATAGATTCACCCTAAGGGTTAGGAATGTGACATTGCAATTTGTGATGTAAGGCACAGTGCCTTGAGATTTTAATAAAGCTGTTGTGATTTAGGAGGACGGAAGAAAGACAGTATAAACAAATTATTCTGATACTGCACTTGGTTACAGCATCAATGGCATATGAATATTTGTGCATAGCTAATTTGTGCATCATCTGGAAAGTACCAGGTGTTCCCCACAGGGGTTGCAATGTCATTTGGATATTTTGTTTGGAAGCTAAAAGTCAGCCCTGGTTGAGGTTCTCATATAAACCACATGATTCTGGGATATGAGCATTCAGGAGAAAAACCCAGGGTTATTGTGAGATTCAACAATGGAGAAGCACTCAAGAGAACATTTAGCACACAACATGATGAGGAGTAGCCAATATTGTCTTTATTATACTATTCAAAATCTTATTTATGTTTTCAGTTAAAACCCATGCATATGTTATGTAAAATAATAACACACATTTTCTTTCTTTTCTTTTTGACCTCAATTGCTGCACATGGACAATTGCAAAATTGAGGGACAAGGCCCCTTAAGAGCGTTTTGCGTATGAAGCTGTTGCCATACCTAAACAGTATGCCTGTTCATAATTCTCTCTTTCTAGCAAATCTTGGAACAATAATTATTTATCCAATGGAGAATTCTGAACTTTACTAGATAATGGGTGCTTCTGAATGGGTGACTGCTAATGCTAGTAAATAATTGCCATCATCTACAAGTAGGACCTCAGTGAATTTTTCACTGTGTGGGGATATTGTGCTTTCTCTAAATTTAAGTTCTACTAGGTTCTATCCACCAAACCAGCGGCATTCATCCCATTCTTCTATCTGTAAGGAACATGGTATCGAAATGAATAGTGTCAGCTTCTACAAGATAGACCAGATTGAGAAACAGACACTGCATAGGCCTAAAACTACTTTTGTTAGAATGGCTTTACTGGTAGTCCTCATTCAACAACCACTTGTTCAGCGACCGTTCAAAGTTATAACAGCGCTGAATGAGGAGACTTATGACCGGTCCTCGAAGTTGAGGCTGTCACAACGTCCCCACAGTTGCGTGATTGCATTTGGGCACTTGGCAACTGGCTCATAATTTGGACAGTCGCAGCATCCCATAGTCACATGATTGCCATTTGCGACCTTCACTGCTGGTTTCCGACAAGCAAGGTCAATGGGGAAGCTGGCAGGAGGTCACAAATGATGATCATGTGACCGTGGGACACTGCAACTGTGTGGGATTCATCTAATGATGGCAACTGGGACTACTGCAACTGCCATTATAAGTTGATACAGTCACGTGATGTCATGCTTTACAACTGTGTTGCTTAGTGACAGAGTTGCCAGTGCCAATTACCATTGGTAAGTGAGGACTACCTGTAGTAACAGAAAATCTGAATATGCTTCCCTCCATCCCTCTTTTATCTTCATGTAAATTGGGGGTGAGGGGGGCTGACTTAGGTGTTTTTGTATATCTTGATATGGGCTTAAGCCATGTTTACCTGTTCATTGCTTGGTAACAGACCTTCTCTCTCTCTGTCAAGGCTACTCTACTCTCTGCAATATACTATACCACTTCAGATTACAAAGGAAGATTATGCCTTTGAATGCCATCCTTATATGCACATACATACATATCCACAGACCTATATCTGTATATCTTCACATCTATATCTCTTTCTATATCTACACACACAAAGTATTTTTCACTAATGTACTAATGTTCTACATTCATAGGGTTTGCCCCATGGGGGAGCATCCAAATATGCCATAATCTATCTGCTACTTGAAGCAATAAAATCCAAGAAGAATTCCCCATGTTATTATATAGTAAGTTCTAATTCACCTACGTCTAGATACAATGTAAGATTCCAAGACAAAAGCAAATGACCAGATTTCAGTTCAAACCAAGTTTAACAAAACTACAAGTGTACTAAGATATGGAGGTAGCTTGCAGCCTAAATAATGGTGACACTGGCCAAGACTTCTTGTGGTGAGGAGGAGGTTAGAAGACATCCCACTTAAATGAGTGGGAGATGGTGGCCAAGCTGGGGAGGGCCTATTTTGAAAGCAACAAATGGTAAACTGAGTAATTCCTTTGAAGTGTCCAAATCTTTGTTGTTTGTATCTAAGATCAGCACTGGCTTCACAGCTCAGAAAGCTAGGTAGGCTTCAATCTGAAAACTTGCTTGAGACTATTCTATGTGGTCAAGGTTTAATTTCTTGTTTAAGACCTGAGTACCATTGTTCATTTAACTACAGTGGAACCTCGGGTTACGAACGCCTCTGTTAACGAACTTTTCGGCTTATGACCAGCTCCAGCTGCAAAAATTTACCTTGGTTTGCGAACTCCGCCTCGGGGTACGAACAGGATACGCGGCCATTTTCCCTCCCGTGACATGGTCCGCGGCCATTTTTCCGCCCCTGACACGTGGTCCGCGGCCATTTTCCACCCCTGACACGTGGTCCGTGGCCATTTTCCACCCCTGACACGTGGTCCGCGGCCATTTTTCCGCCCCTGACATGTGGTCCGTGGCCATTTTTCCACCCCTGACACGTGGTCTGTGGCCATTTTTCTGCCCCGACACGTGGTCCATGGCCATTTTCCGCCCCTGACACGTGGTCATAGGGAGGGGGAATCTCCCTCCAAGCAATAGCCACCTCCCTGTCCTCCACGCCAGAACGGATTAACGGTAATTACATTGAACCTTATGGGAAAATTTGCTTCGGGTTGCGACCAATTCAGGGTGCGACCAGAGTCACGGAATGAATTAAGTTTGTAAACCGAGGTTCCACTGTATTTCAGTATGGATTAACCTGTTTTTTAATTAATTTTTTTGTGTTTTCTCTATGTTTCAATTGTTTTTTTTGTTTTATTTCTCATATTGTCATTTATTATTGTACCTCATTATTGTTTTCTTTTTCTCTTCTCTTATAGATTAAAAAGAATTACAGAGTGTTGTTTTAAAGGCCCCAGCATGAATCTTGACCTCAATTACCCGGCCGTAGCAAAAAAAGTTCCACCTTATCTGAAAGCAGATTTTATCTGGAGAACCAGGCTTTAGCTCCTATAACTATGGATTGTTTATGATAATTTACTTTTTCAAAGAACTGCACAAGGGAGGAGGAGCATAACATCATGGTACTGGGGTAACTTGATCACATATTTTTTTTCCAGTGGAAGCAGCAGTGAGTCAGAATATTTCCCAATAAAAATTGAAGTACTAAACCTGAATTTTGAAACAATAAATGACCTAAAGGATACTTCTTCATATGAGTGCATCAAAATGGAATTTGATAATTGAAATGCATGTCTCCATTCAGGAGTATCATTATACCAAAATAGTTGCACACGGAGGGTTAGGAACAGGATGTTTTGGTCATTCTGCCTGAGAATTCCTCACCTAGTCTTGCAGAGACCTTGATTTTAAAAAAATATATATTTCATGGGCCACGCTGCCAGCACTTTTTCCCCTCGGCCTGGCTTTTGAATGAGGAGGAGTTAATTGCCATCTGAGGGCCTATCCTGAAAGCAGCAAATGGTAAACTGAGTCATTCCTTTTAACTTGCTTGCTTAACCATGTCTTAGTAATGTTGTTGTTACATGTTTTGAATATGTTTAAACCCTAAGGAAAAACAATATAAATATAAAATAAAGATGCTGATAGGATGCTTATATCCCAATTGAATGGTGAAGAATCTGCTAGGCATTTTTTGTTTTTTTGTTTTTGTGGTAGAACCAAATGATTTGCTTGTACATTTTTCAGTGAAGAACCCATCTTTTGGAATAACTCAACATATGAAGCAGAACAGTATGTCCCTCCTTCAATTTTTATAATATTCAGTGGTGCCCAAGTTACTTTGGCACTTAAAGGCAGACAATTTCACAAAGACTTCACTGTTGACAGCAAAAATAAGTTCCACAAACTATGTAACTAACAATTTGCTTTCCGTTCATGATACCCCAAATGGGCTGCCTGAGATGCTTGACTCACTCTGCTTGAACATTTGTTCAAATTCAGATTCAGCTCTGTCATTCTGTAGTCCTCAGTTCCTAAAAAAGAGGAGAGATTCTTAGGAGTAAACCTTTCTTTGAAGTCTGGGCAGTAAGATTGGTTGGCAGTTGCTAAAGAACAATTGTCCATTTAAGGGAAAAAAAGACAATTGTTAGGACTGACCTACTTTCAAATGAAGGTGGAAAGTATGATATGATAAAGCAGTTCTTTTATGTAAAACCTTTTGCCCATGATAACACCAATGAAAGAAGGTATAACTAAGCCCTCGGTGACAAGGATACATGGTTGAAAGCATTTCATTCTTTAAAATTACTTCTTTTGTGCTATGCTTGAGACCTTCCTGTTGAGCTAAGCAACCCTGTGTGCATAGGGAAGGGTTAATTGCAGCAGCTAGTACCTTGTTAATATCTATCAGTTGGGTGGTCCTTTGGCAGTTATGAAGTTCTGGAAGATTATCTTAACCTTGCCCTGTTTGTTGCTCCTGTTAACTGTTCCTTCTTCTCTCTCATGGTAGGATCACACAGAATAATATCTTTTCTCCTATCTCCTCTTGAACATTGGAATGTTTTGAAGTGCAAGTAAAATATGTTTGTTTATATGAAGATGGTGTAATTCTTTAAGAGGAGCAATTGATTCAAGAAAGGGAAAAAGAAGAGGAGAGAAATGAAGATAAAAGCCAAGCTGAGACCATTTAAAGTAGTTATCATAAGACTGTCCAATAATTTCTATTCTTTATCATGCCTTTTGCTGCATAAAATAACTCGTACCACACAACACTTTCTCTGTTGTTTGACCACTAGCTCAGCCTAAACCATGGCTGTCTCAGTAGACTCCATAGCTACCTGTACATCAGAGCCCTTCAGCATTGGTGAGATTAGTTTGTGCATGTATATGAGAGAGAGAAAAAAATAATATTAAATAAGGATCCCATGTACAATTTAATGTAGTGCAACATTACAGAACATTGTCCTTCCCCAAAACCAAGGACCCCTACTAATGTTAATCAAAAGTTAATTAGTAAGGAATAACCTCTTAATTGCTCCAATATTAGTTTTTGTTCCTCTGTAGAAGGAGGGCTATGTATTAGTTTCTTTGCTATTTTGATGTGTGCCTGTAATCAATAATTAAACTTCCCCCACTTTTAAATAAAAAATAGTACCCACCAAGACAATGAAGAGCTGCTCAAAAGGCTATTCATTGTTGCCCCTGAACTGAAATAGAAATAGGAAAAACCTACAAATAAGAAGCTTTAATGAAAACACATGAGACCAAAAAAGCCTCAGATAAGGTGCTAGAGACCAAAGTTAAGGAAAGAAATAGTGCTTGGAATGTGCTCCAAGGATATGTGGTGCTACCTTGTGAATATGTAATTCTGTACTGGAATTAAAATGATTATACCTAAGGCTAGAGTACAACTCTACACTAAAAGTATTCTGTGTTGAGAATGCTCAGAACTATTCTTGGAGCCAGAGGAGGATCAATTTGCATGAGTTCCACTGAACATTTGCAGTGTTGGTAATGAAGAGAGCTGAGGGACCATATGGGCAGATGATCCCTAGCGATGCATAATTTGGTTTTGCAGTTAGCCAAATGCACTGGCAAATAGAAGAATTAGAGCATCAGGCACTGGTAAAGTTTAAGATATTCAAAGCTAAAGGGCAGCCCAGCTTCTGAAATCCATTTTCAAACCAGAAAAACACCCACCCTTTTTCCTCTTGTCTATTCCTTTCTAAGGCACAGCTAAGGAAGCAGTTCAGCAAACAAAGGCTGCAGTCCACCACTGATCCACTGGAGGGGGCATGGCCACGTGAGAGTAAGAGGAAGAGGAAGGCATCTCCCTGCAAGCTGGCACTCTCTGCCATCAGCTGACAGTAAAACAAACACCCTCGATGCAAAGGGCAGGCCGAGCATTTGGTATTTGTAATTAAAACTTCTGGCTTGCTCAGATGAGTCACTCCCAGGATTGCTTTACCAGCCCAGCCTGCATAACAGCATTGCATCTAAGGCAGCAGAACCCACTTTCAAGGAAACGTCTTTAGACAATTTTATGGGCCATAGTCAGCGCCTGATTCGTTCTGCTAATTATGTGCTTTCCTTCTCACACTTCGCACAATCTTTTAAGAATATATTTATTCAAGTGCACAGCCGAGGAGGGCTCCTGTCCAGTACTGCAAAGTTAGAAAATTGTCAATAGGCATCCATTGTGAATAACTCTGGAGCAGTAGCAGTTTTTTTGGCCAGTTTCACCCATCATGCCACCTTCTGGAATGTTCAGGACTGCTTGAAGCTGTTCATTCTGCTGTTGCAACTAATTGGTCCACAAAGTTGTGTTACAACTTCAGTTGTATGTTTTGTTAACATAAATTAGACCTTGCTAATCAACTTGGCTAGCTGCTTCATTTGCCAACAATTCTGGGAAGAAATTGTATGGCCTATTTGCTATTGTAGTAAATGAAGCCTTCCATGTATGAGGTAGCAGATCTTTAATCCTAGGGGTTGGGGACAAAGTCTTAGGGGTGGCAGCCTTCACCATCGTACTCTCCTTTTGAGCCAAGGCATCTGCAAGATGTATTAGACTAGATGGACCACTGTTTAATCCCTCTTGGGAATCCTTAGGTTCTTCTCTATTCAGACAACTTTTTCATTATGACCTGTTCTGTCAGATGAATCAGGCTGGGGTGTGGTGTTTGTGCCTTCAGGTATTTAGGAAGTGTTGCAGCTTGAGCAGCAGTGTGGTAAGTCTCTGCTCTGGCAGCAGTATGGAGGAAAAAAAAAACAACAACAACAGCCAGATGGAGGGACAAAGGGGTGCTTCAGGGAAAAGCCAGGTCTTAAGTGCTTTTTGGAAAGTTAAAAGGGTGGGGCTGGCCGAACCTCAGGGGGAAAGGTGTTGCATAGTGCAGGGGCTGCCATGGAAAAAGCATGCTTCCTAGGTCCCATAAGATGGCAACATTTGAAGGAGGGGACTAGGAGTGTGCCTACCTCATCCAATCTGGTAGGTTGGGCAGCTATCCTTAGGGAGAGGTGGTCCCACAGATAACCTGGTCCTGTGCCATTTATGGCTTTAAAGGTAACCAGCACTTTGAATTGCACCTGGAAGGAAGCTGGGAGCCAGTGCAGCTCACACAACGGGGTGTAACATGGGACACCCATCACTGCATGCATTCTGGACCAGTTGTAACTTCCAGGTGGTCTTCAAGGGCAGCCCCATCAGAGTGCGTTGCAGTAACCCAAATGGGAAGTGACCAAGGCATGAATAATCATGAGCAAAGCCTCCCAATCCAGGAACCGGTGCAATTGGTGCACAAGATGAAAATGTGCAAAGGCCCCCTTAGCCAAGGCTACCACTGGCTCCTTGAGCAGGAGCCATGAGTCTAGGAAGACCTCCAAATTGCTCACCAGCTAAGTCTGGGGGAGTGCCACTCCATTCATAGTGAGAGGGGGACTATCACCCAGGCCTGGATGAGCCAAAACCCCAGAGCCACTCCGTCTTGCCAGGATTGAGTTGAAGCTGGTTTTTCCCATCCAGACCCTTACAGCCACCAGGCACTCAGCTAGCACAACATCACCTGTCCAGTAGGGGTGGAGACATATAACTAAGTACCCCATGCTGTTGGATGACCTCCCCCAGTGGTTTCGTGTAGATGTTAAAGAGGATGTTAAAGAGGAGACGCAAAAGATTCAAGTCCTAGGGCTTGACCTCTCCTCCCCCACCCACACCAACTGGAACCAGCTGTGGAGGAAGGAGGAGAACCACCATAACACAGTGCCCCCCACTCCCAACCCCTGAAGCAGGTCTAGAAGGATACCACAGTTGATGGTACTGAAAGCCACTGAGAGGTCCAGGAGGGCCAGAATGGTTGCACCACCCCCATCCCAAACTCTCCAAAGGTCATCTACAAGTGCAACCAATGCTGTCTCGGTGCCCCGGCCTGAACCGAGACTGAAAAGGATCCAAAAAGGGAAGATTGGAGTCTGGATGAAAGTTGTCTAACACTGTTGGGCCCAAGGATGGTCTCTTGAGAAGGGGGTGTACCACCACCTCCTTCAAGGCAGGTGGTACCACCCCTTCCCACAAAGAGGCATTAACACTGCTTGGATCTAACTGCATGCCACCTCCCGGGAGGTCTTGACCAACCAGGAAGGGCATGGGTCCAGAACACAGCCACAAGGACCTGTCCACTTCCTCAGGATCAAGCGGCTCAAACTCCTCCCAGATAACAGGGCTCAGATGTGTCTCAGTCACTTCCAAGGGATCTGCCCAGCCAGAGTCCAACTCCGAGTGAAGTTGAGCAATTTTATCAGACAGATGCTGAGAATATTCCTCACAGCGGCCCTGCAAGAGCTCTCCTGGCTCCCCCTTACCCAGGAGGGACCTGGTCACCTGAAACAGGGCCACTGGGCAGCTATCTGCAGATGCAAAAAGGGTGGAGAGTTAAGTATACTTCTCTGCCCTTATCACCACAAGGTAAGTCCTAATATAGACTCTTACCTGTGCTTGGTTGGCCCAGCTTTTTGTCTTCCTCCAGTGGTGCTCTAGGTGTCTCTTGTGGACTGTAATGTGACAAAAGGCCTTGAGACTGTATTGTAAGAGTTTATTATTGGCACTTGAGAGTTTATTATTGAGGGACTTACTGGCTGCTTAGCACCGGTATCTTATACTACCTTCCTTTCTCCAGGATCATTATATATACCTGTTTCCCCATCTTAGGAAGGTAGGAAGAGGCACATGTCTTCTATTGAGTCTTGCTCCAAAGAGCTCAGCATATATTCAGGAGAGATTGTGAAGGTCAATGCATGTTTGAATGAATCTGGCTTTATCCTCAGAGGTCCTTAGAAGACTCTTGGCTAGTCCTGGCAGACACACAACCCCTGCCAGGAGTAACTAATGGCCACCCCTCCTCTCTCAAACCCTTTACCAGCCAGCTATTCTGCCCTTTAGAAGGGCAACAGGGAAGGACATGTGAGCTTCTTCCACTGGCTCAGTTGCTACCTAGTATTCCATCTGTAATCAACTATTGGGCAGCATGTACCAGACAGGATAGTAGCAAAAGCATGATGGGCTGCAGGTAGAATGAATTAATAAAGGAAGAGAGGCTGGCACATTACTTGTATGTCATGATGCCTTCCCTGATAAGCCAATTCTTTGTATAGTGGGAATCTGGGTATGTTCCAGGATATATTTTTTGCCTTGCCAACATCAACCCCTCCCTCCCTCCCTCCCTCCCTCCCTCCCTCCCTCCCTCCCTCCCTCCCTTCCTTCCTTCCTTCCTTCCTTCCTTCCTTCCTTCCTTCCTTCCTTCCTTCCTTCCTTCCTTCCTTCCTTCCTTCCTTCCTTCCTATTTTGTGCCTTTCATTCAGTTGTCCAGCTTGCTTGGTTTGAGTTAGAAATATTAGACCTTGCTTAATTTGGCCTTGCTTGCTTAGGAGACCTTGCTTAATTAGGCCTTGCTTGCCTAGGAGACCTTCTTCTAGCTTGAAGGACTCACTGTTCTGTTTGAAAGGCATATTAATGAGCGTGTGGCTAAGTAGACATCTAAAATGGCAGAACAACATCTAAAATGACAAAACCTCCTCATTAAGCTCCTGCCTCTCGCAATAGAGACACATAAAGAGACACCGACGTCACATCACAGCCACATACAAAGCTGTCTCCATGCTGCATAAATCATGTATGGCCACATCATCTATTATCGAGTGACAAAGCTGTAATCGCTAATTATACTGAGGCGTATTTAGTTTCCTATGGGGTCCAGCTTGCAGGTTTCAAGCTTTGGTGTTAGTTCAGTGCAAAGGAAACTGGGTAACTGAATGACAATTTAATGGTACAGTATAACTCTTATTTACAACAACAGCTCACCGTCATGGTTTTCCATGCTGAGGCAGGCAGAAGCTTTCATGCTTTATTTCATCTCACGGTCTAGTCAAGAAGTATTGGAGAACTGCGAGGATTAAAAAGAAAAGAAAAAAGAAAACCAATCGCCCTTCTGTCTCCTTACTATATCTTCTATTTGATCCTGAATGGAACAATTCAAATATAATACAATATCTAATGCATATTGCGTGCAGCTTTTACTTTTATGAAAAAGGCATTATGGTAAATCCAGACTTCATGTTCTGTTGGTCTCTTATTGAGGATATGAAATAATGAAACCCAAACAAAGGACAGCTAAGATCACATGTCTTCCAATAATTATGGTTATAACTTGAGTGGGTGTAACTGCTTGGGATGTTTAATAATCAGGAGTCCCCTTTGTCATTTCAACTAGTTACCAGCTGTGAACTGTTACTGCCTGTCATCTGATGACTATAATTTTAAAAAAGAATAGGTAAATTCATCCATACTCTAAGCCTACAGCTAACCTTAAAACCTAATCTCTCCCTGCATCCATCTAGTCAATAGTAGGGTTTTAAATTAGGAGTGGGTCACCAGTGCAGCCATGATTATTCTGGTGGCTTTAAAAATAAACGTGATATGATTATTAATAGGTGTGTTTCCTATACACAATGAGTTATTCCAGTCTTTTCCAATCTAGGACCCAATCTAGCTGGGACTTTCAATCACAGATTTCCCAGCCAATTCCCAGCCCAAATACATCAGGAGGATGTCATGATGAGAAAAGCGGAGTTACAAAATTTTTGTGACAATTCTTTAAAGCAGATCCTAGTTGTCATCCTGAACCACAAATCTTTCTTTACATTCCTTAGGATAGGATTGGATTGGGGTGGGTGTAGGGGCTGCTTACATTACTCTTCTACAGTGCATGGTATATAATGTGATATAAAGATATATAGATAAAATTTGTGGTTAATATTCCATTTATCACTGGGAAACCAAGAACACGAAACCTACAAGGCTAAAAACTTTTATTATGCCTGTTTAAAGTCAATATTCTGTTCCCTGAATCACAGTCAGGAAGGGAAGTACTTTGCAAGAAGAAACAGATCTTCCGACAGAAACTTAGGTTAGACACAGCAATTACTGATAAGCCTCTGTTAAGGGTGTACTTTTAGCAATTACTGACAAACAACAAAGCCTGTGATGTCTGCTCTGAATCTTGAGTGACACCCTTCTTTTTGTTGCATTTTTTCTTTGGACTGAGTTCACATAATGCACCTTCTAACCCTGGTGAGAGCAATCTCACGTGGTCAACCTCACATGATGACAGGTCATGTGTGAAATTGTCATCAGGGATCATACTTCACAAGGGATGGTGTTGTACTCCCTTTATTCACCTTCTGCATGATGGAGGCAATTCACCAGACCAGCTGATCAGCACTGGTTGCTGAACTATTCGGTGAGGTGTGGGTGTCTGCAAATCATCCCCCTTTTTCAGCAACAGATTACCAGTCCTTATTGCTAAAACTAGAGCAAACATACTTGCAAATTATGTTTGTATTTAAGGATTCTGACTAATTGTTGAGTTCTTTCTTTCGTGTGTCTTGCCTTTCTTTGTGCCTTGGTGATTTGTGGCATGACATCACAAGACTTGGCGACAAGATTCAACCCATCAAATCAGAATTTGTACTTTGGCACAGGCTGTTCAATCATTTCATTCAGCTAATTTGTCTGGTACATTTGGACATTTTGATGAATAAACACCCTTGAGGCCACTGTTTGACAAAGCTAAAAAAATCAGGGAAGAACTTCATGCCTGGAACTGAGCTATTTAAATTAGCTACACTAAACAGACATGAACTTTGCTGAAAAAAAAAAAAGAATTAATCTGTATGGTTCAGACACTATATTACTAACAGATGTACTCCAGTGGACAGAGGATCACCACACTTTAAAGCAAAAGAATACCTGCAAAAATTGACAGGCTGGAAAATATATTATAAAATAGGAGCGCATGTTAAGAATTCTCTGACCACTCAAAATGTTATGAATATCGCAGACCCATTTGTATTTTTTTAAGAAATAAAAAGAAAGAAATTTTAGAAAGAAACAGGACTCCCAAATATTGGCAGGGGTATATATTTTAGGTCTTTTGTAAACAGAAGGACCTCTTATGGTATGTGGAATGTCTTTATTTTGAATAATAATAATAATAATAATAATAATAATAATAATAATAGGAATTCAACGCAATCCCAAAGATCTAATTTTAACTTTTAAGGATAGGGCAGTTAGGATGATAGCTGGTGCTAATTTGGCAGACGGGACTGTTACAGTTTTCCCTTGAAGTCTTTAAACGGAAGGGTTTCTATCTGAAAAGGGCCAGGAATCAATGCATCAACGTATCCATCCTTACCCAGAGAAAATGCCCCCTATTATGTGTTTTCCAGAGCTGGCGCTGTCAAAGACTTCTAGAAGAAACACTGGGCATCAGATAGGATCTCAACTGCTCCTTCCTGCTCCACCTTCTGGCATGCAGCTCCTTTAAACACACGGAATAACTAACTCTTTCTCTCACCTCACCCTGGGCCACGTCCGCTGTTGCTCAGTAACGGGTATGCGTGTCAGAAGTTTGAGAAGGAAGGCTTTCACTGTGTCAAATGTATCTTGTTTCCCAGCACACTGGCAGGGTGTAGAAGGGAGCCCAACAAAGGAGGACAGGCAGGGAAGCCATTTTCAGCCAGGCAAAAAGGACAAAGGCGAATCAGGTTGAGGGTGACTTTGGGAAGCTGTCATAAATAAGCAGGAGAGACATGCTGATACCCTGCTTTTTTGAATCAACAGCCTCTGTACTTAGCAGTACCTCGGTTTCCAAAGGTCTCGCACACCAGATTTTCTTGACCAGGGGCATAAAGCATGGTTGCTGGCAGCCACAGAAGGGAGGTGAGGAGAAGAGGGTGGCACAGGGCAGACAGCCCTTGATCCGAAAGTTCCAGGCACTCTTGCTGTGCCGGAGATGCCTTGAGGTCTGTTTCTAGTGTCCTCTTTGAGTGAACTGGAGGTCTTAAGTGGCCAGCAGAATGGGTTCACAGGGCAGATCTGTGGTCCTTAGGCTAGAAGGATATTTGCTGCAGTGGGGAAGCCATTCATCTTCTTTGTTCTCTACCCCATAACAGACATCATCCCGCTGAACTCTGGATGCTTCTTAAGGCATATGGTTTTACTCTTCCCCTCTGTCTTCTCTCTAGCAATTATACAAACTCTCCATGCTTCTGGCCATAGGCCAAAACATACAACCTTGTGCCTGAAAACCTTGAGCATTCTCAGCTCTGTTTGAACTGCCAGGGGCCTGCTCTGTACTGGCTATTTCTGCCGCACATGCTGCATTGAAGCTCTCTGCTGGAAAGAAGTTGGTCCCTATGGGGAACAATGGCAAAATCTATCTCAGATGAGATCATCTCCTTGGGTCTGAACAAACAGTTAATCTCTTTGCTGCTAAACCATTGTGTCAACAGAAAGGGTTGACTCGCAATATGAAATGAATGTGACTTTGGCAACATGACCTTTGCCCCCTCCTCCTTATCCAAACCAAGGTAAAGTTATTAGAATTCTGGCTGCTTCTATTTCTTATGGCATTGACCACCCGAGGACCATCAAAGACATTGGGAGAAGCTTGCCTGTGTTGAGACACCGCTGTCCAGTAACCAAGCAATCGACTGAGACGAGTTATTTGAAATGAGGGTTGCTCCAGCTATCCTGTACATGTCGGAAGTGTAATACTTTCTGTCTCAGCAGTGGGGCTGCCAAAAGATTGCTGCTTGCCATTTGCTGCAGCTGGGGCTGGGGGTGGTGGGATTTAGCAGATGAGAGTAGGATACAAATGCCCATAAACACAGCCTAAAGGGAATACATTCTATTATTCCCATAAAAATGCTCTTTGAACATATTTCTGGTTTGGCTGCTGATTAGGGCACAGCAAAGGGGTGCCTTCTTTGTTGGTTGGTTTTGTTTTGAACACACGTGGTTTATCCCAATACTAAATGGAGAAGATGAGTCACTGCTCACTAGAAGAATTCTTGGTCAAAGGTGAAGGTTCCAGCTTCGGTCCCTACTCTCTTCAGCTTAAGGTACTCTTCCAAACTCTAGGAATATGGCAGGCTTTTGTCCCTGAAGATCTCACCATCCTCTGCCCATACATTCCCTTGTGTTAGCTGTAACAGAATCTAACTCAGGCCTTCTGAATTTAAATAAATATGTATGAATATTTTTAAAGCCTGTGTGATAACCAGCCACACACTTCTGAATATTCACTGACAATTGCACAACACTTCCATTGTGAGAAAACCACAGGACATTGTGTTATTTCTACAATGGTGCATTGTACCCTGAGGAGTAGAATGTAACCAAAGCTTTCAACGCATGCTACTTGTTGTCTTGGATTTCTTCATAAACATTTTAAATCCCATGGTATTTTCTGATATTTAGTTTTGGGAAAATAAATAAAATAAAACAAAATAAAATACGGCGTCAGCCTACAGATTGTGTATGTTGACCTGATAGGAGAGATTATACAGTAGAGTTTCTTCCAGCCATATAGCTCTCAAAAGCCCAGAACTCCAATCAGGTTAAAAATGGCTTTAGATTATTAATTTGAACTCTCTTTGTCTGTATTCTTATGATGGTCCATTTCATACTCACTGAAGTTTCCACCCTAATGGCAACATTTCCTTCCCTGTTCACTTCAGATAACCATTATTCTCCCCTAAATGGGGACATCTAATGCTGAGCATATTGAAATGATTTGTACTTTGCCATTTCTCCCAATCCACCCCAGAAAAATCCATTTCTCAGAACACCTGGTGCTTTGGCTTGCTCACATAGCCATACAGGCCCAGCACACGTTAGAGGGAGAAAAGGAGAGAGCGCTCTCCCTCTGAAGCATCAGCACGATAAGCAGGTGAGCTGGGAGAACAAATAGGAAATTACGTTTTTCCTGGCTTGGCATCCCAGCCTTGAAGGTAGGGGGCACGTAGTAGGAGTTGCCAGAATCTGTAATCTGAACTGAGGAATTAATAACATTGGCTGTACTTCTGCTTCCTAAATGATATTATTGGCCATTATTGTTGTCTAGAGCCATCTCTCTTAATTTCAACAAGACAAAACAAAAAAGGATGGGAAAGAAGCAGTAAAATTCCCAAATTAGGGAAAGCATTTCATCCATGAAGCTGGCACAGTCAGCTTCAAAATGGAAGCTGTGGACAGAATGCCTGGTTGGTGTTGGGTGACGCTGGTGTCAAGTGATGCTTTAGGAACAGGCTCCCCCTCCCCTGCCCTGAATACTAGCTATAACCAGGCTTTTGGAGAAAGGGAAAGCTTGTGTGGTTAGACCTAATGAAAATATTACTTTAACTGAATTTTGGATTCCCCCCCATGAATCAACATGATTTTGCTTGCTTACTTTTAAAAAAATCCTCCAGACCATATGCATAGAATTGTTCACAAGGCCTCCACTACTTTGTACCTGAAGGCTACAATTTTGATATTTTTGAGAAAAGGGAATGAGACTCTCCATTGAGTCGGTCAGATTCAGCTTGCAAAACCTTCCATTTAACACATCAAGGCCTGACAAGAGGCTCTCTCCAGTCCAAACACAAACGTAAATTTCCATCCTTCAGTTAAAGAAGACTCTCCAGTAAAAAGCAAACAAACCATGAAAAAGAGGGCTGGCCCTTTTTCCATCAGAGAAAACAATAGAGACATCTAACGATGGAAGATGAGAGGGTGTTTATTCATCCATGGCTGACCTCTGCTTTTCTTTCCTGCATGGAGAAAGAAGCAGGCCCTTTGTCTGTGCTCAGAGGAGCACATATATGAATGCTAAATGTGTGTGCGTGTGAATTTGTGTGTTTGCATGTGGGATGTATGAGAAGAGGGGTGCAACTACCTTGGGATATCTCTCAGTGATATCCTACAAAACAATCTAACTCTTAGATCTTAAACAGACTTTTTTCTAGGGAATAAGTCTCATTGCATGTAATGATTCTAAATAAACATGCAGAGGATTTCAGACCTTTCTAGTGCTACCTTTCTGTTTTGGGGAGGGGCAACATGTTAAATGGACTATACTTCAGGATCTCTCTCTCTCTCTCTCTCTCTCTCTCTTTCTCTTTCTCTTTCTCTTTGTCTCATCTATCTTAGATCCCAAGCCTTGCAAGCTGCAGAGCTAGGCTATGTCAAAAGAAAGAAGAACTAAGTCTGTTAAGATGTTTTCAAGCATGCTAGTCTGAAGCATCATAATGATTTTGTTTTTAGCACATTTTTAAGGATACAATGAGAAGGAATGCAGATACCTGTATAAGCTCCTTGGTTTTCCTGATCGTGCTTTAATAGGAATTCAAGGTCAGGCATAGAAATCTAAATCTATCCATGTTTTTGACTTTTCAAAAATTATAAAGGTATGTCCTTGAGATGTTAGAAGCAAGAAGCTTGACCAGCTTCCCTTTGCAAATTGCAGTCCATCTTTAAAGTACTTGTTCTGATATACAAGAGCTATGCTGTCAGCGAAGCTTGCCAATAAACAGATGGTAATCCAGCAGGAAGCATCTACCTTTTTTATTTGATTTCTACCATAAAGTGCCCTCCGGTATTTTGTGAGTGCTGGGAGTGTGTGTGTGTCTCAAATGAAAACATCTGCACAAGGCTACTTTTGCCTGCTCTATACAAAAAGTAGACATTTCGGGGTATTTCTGAAAGTGAGGCTTTAGAAAATGAAGAGGGAGCAAAGCCCAGATAGATCAATAGGGGGAGTTTACCTTTCTCAGATTTCTCCTGTATTTTGTCTCACAGGCCGTCGCTAGTGTTTGCCCTGTTTAACCTTTAATACTATTTGGAAAGCATGTATGCTTAAATATTGCAGCCAAATTGTTTACCAGGAGGACATTCTGGTGGAATTGAAAGAATTAAGAGGTACTGAGAAAAGTCATCCTTTTAGTTGTTTATATATTAGAAAACAATCTTGCTTTCTTTGTAATTATTACTCAAAATTATTATTTTCTTGTTCGTTTGTTTTTTTCCAAGTACATAGAAACAAAGTAATAACAGTACAGCCATTAACACTTCCAGGAGGCTGTGAAACTTCATCTCTTCACTTCTCCTTCACCATAATTTTTAATGAGTAATCACACTGTACTGTCGTTGTCTAAACCAATTTGAAAGAAGTTTCTAATCAGTGAGAAAGTTCAAGTTGAGGCTTTCACCTAATCAAGATTTTATGATGATGTCAAACTATATTCTCTGATTTATTCTGGACTGTCTTGATGGTTCTTCCAGATTAGGTTTCTATATTTATATTTATTCCCACCCACACCCACACCCACACCCACATACATATATAGTTATAGTTAGTTATAGATATAGTTATCTGACTTTATTAATGGACTTATGGCTGCCCCAGATAGGGTACTGATGGTTTGGGATTATGGGATTTGTAATCCAGATTGGAAACTCTAAATATCAACAGTCATTTTTTCACTATGCTGTAGGTTCCCACCTCATCTGTCTTTTTCTTTTTTTAATCACAGGAAATTTGTTGAATGAATTTTTGGAGAATAACAATAGGAGTCAGTTGTTTGGAAGCACCCTCAGTCTCTAAAACATCAGTGTTAATTTGCACCATTGTCCCTGAAAAAAGTTGTTTTAATTTTGAAGCAGATAATAGAACATATGGGCAGCAGGAAAACATATCGGGCAAAAGTATCATGCGAGTATGTAGTTTGGGGACTTACTCTCAAGAAAGAATGCAGCCATAAAAAAACTCAAAGGCAGCTAGCTAGCCCCAGAGTAGAAGATGCACTGGTTTAATAAGAGCTCCAGAAGTATGTAGAAAAGTAAAAATCTGAGCTAACTATGGCAAGTCACTATTTTTTTAAAAAGCAGGAAATGTATTGACTTAAGTAATTTGCTACAATATTACACTAAGAGAAATAAAATCTCAAAGATAAGCTTGTATAAACTTAAATAGTTGGAACAATCCAGACAATTCTTCCCAAATTCTTCATCCTTAGGGCATCAGCACTAGAATATTGTATGTACTGTATCTTCTTTTATTCTCATATGTGAGAATAGTAAGAATGATAATTCAGTGTCTCTAAAAAGGCATTGAATCTGTTGACTGACTTTTTTTCCTTTGCTTTGCCTTCAGGTAAGACGTGATTCTTGACAGCTATATGGAAAAAATCCATGCAGTTTTCTTGGAAAGATTTTCAGAAGTGGCTTGCCACTGCCTTCTTCCTAGGGCTGAGAGAGAGTGACTGGCCCAAGGGCACCCAACTGGTTTTTCAGGTTTCCCCAGTCCTAGTAAGCACCAGACCAAACTAGATCAAACTGGCATATCTCTGGGCACATTAGTGCCTGTGAGCTTTACGTTGACCACCCTGTCTGAGGCAAACTTGCTTGGGAGTGAAAGTCAGACTCAGAGCCTCTAATCCAGGGTTTCTCAACCTTGGCAACTTTCAGCTGGATGGACTTCAACTCCCAGAATTCTGGGTGTTGAAGTCCACCCAGCTGAAAGCTGCCAAGGTTGAGAAACACTGCTCTATTTTGTAGCCTACTATTGCCAGATGAATGGCAGGTAGGAATAAGAGAAGGGGCTCTTCATGTATTGGCAAAGAACTGTGGTATGGTACTGTAGGCTGTTTCAAAGATCAACCTGAATCCATTTTTTCCTTTCCTTCTTGAAGGCTATTAAAGCTTATCCATTTCATTGGGGCTTTGGTTCTCTTCCGACGGTATTCTTTACATCTTGTGTCTATAGTGTTGCCTTCTTCTTGTGTTGTTCTCTGCATGTTCTAATAATTCAGTGATTTGAATACATTTTATATTTGAGATTCTGTAGTCTTCAGAATTTCAGATGGAAAAGAAGAATCCAAATTAGAACAAGAACAATTTGCACCCAGAAACATTTAGGTCAGTTATGTTCCTTATGGCACCGGATTTTGGAATTTATTTTGCCAGCAAAGAATGGTAAATTCTCCTCAACCTGTTTCCCAAGAGTGCTATCAGTCCACATGTCTGATATGGAAACAGTTTGAATTGCTTCTTCCTTTATCCTCTCCTAATTTCACCTCACTTACTCTGTAAATTTCAAATTTGGTGGCATTTGCTTCTTAGACAGTCCTAGAAAAGAGGACTTCCTTTTATTGTTATTAGAATCAAGTCTGACAGATAGTGTTTCAATTGTGCTGAAAATGTGGATCTAATCTGAAGGTAGAGGATTATCATTCAAGGCAGTACCTCACCTGATAATCAACCATCTGCTCTCCAAAGAGTTCCCTTGCTAACAAAATGCAAAGCTTATTAATATGAATATTTTGTGAAAAACTCTTTTTTTAAAATTCCAGAAACGAAGACTTATTAATCCTTCATTTTACTTCTGACTTCCCTTTTCAGATTCCTCCATGGATTCCCCCCTTCTTCTAGATGTGACAGTAGCAGATGTTGGTTTTTAAAACTGTAATCTCGGGCTATGGCCATGAGACTTTCCTCCCTGTTCTTATTGTCCTCTACTCTCATTCGGTTGCTTTATGCTTTTGTGCATACCCAGATCTCATGCATATTGAAGCCAAAGGCAATGAAAACTGACTAGGCAAATTAGGTGCAAGAATTGAGGTGTATGATGCAGGAAAGTTGAGCTCCTGCAAAACAAAAACAAAAATCCAACATCTGTAGTAGTCTGTACTCTCTTCTTTGCCATTCTGGTTGGTCCTACTAAAGAGATTTGGCTTGGGATGGATGTTGGATTGGTTTCATAGTTTCCTTCAGGAAAGCAGGTTTTTGGTTTTTTTAAACAGTGCAAAAACTTGCAGTTGTTAATGAAAGGCAAGAATGAGCAGAATGTACACACCGCACCACGAATAGTGATCCTTCTTTCAAACTGTCTTCACCCTTGAAAAACAGCAACCACAATTGTCTATGCAGTCCAAATAAAGGGGCAGTGGTATGAACATTTATATCTAGCTTGGAGATTTCAAACAAAGGAATGACTTATGCCTTTTTTCCCACAGAATACTGTGGATGGCTTACATAGCTAGTTTTGAATAATTCATTCTGTGCCAAAAGTGTCATCTAATTGTTTTATCATGTAGCTAAGGCCTGAATCAGCACAGAAGTGGTGCTTCATGAAAACAGAACTTGTATAGATTTGTAATGTAGACATATCCTCCCTGCTGTTAAACAGGGTGAGGCAGTCACCTCTTCCAGCAGGAGTTAGGGTCTGTCTGGGAAGCAATGACGACATATTAGAGGACAGAGTGGTCCTGCCCCACAGCCCCCAATCTACTCTTTCTACTCTCAGATTTTTATCTTCCCTTCACTGATGATCTGTCACCAGTCTTGACAGAATGAAACCTGGTCAGCTTCTGCAAGTTACTTGAGGAAAGAAGTGGGAGAGTATCACTTTGTCGTCCACCTTTGTAGAGGAGCATAGACATGCTCTTGGAGAAGGTATGTGGTGACTATTAGTAAAACATGAGCTCAGCCCAGGAAAACAAGAAAGCATGAGAAAGAAACTTAAAGTTGCTCTACCTTGACTCTCTTTGGTGTAGGAGGGAGGGAAGGGAAATGCTTTCAGGCTTCAAGATTCTGTTATTATACCCTATAACATTAAAGTAGTGTTGTAATAGTTCTTGTGGTGCAGTTTCCTGACCTAGCCTTCTTTGAAGGGCTGACAATCTTAGACAACAAATAATTTGGTCTGGTCCTGTTTTGTATTTAATCATCCTTTCCCACGGTCCCTCCTATAGACAGGTTTCTCTCTCTGTCTTTCTCTCTGTCATTTTAGGCCATGCCAGATATTCCAACCTACAGCAGTCTTTCTTTGTCCAAAATCCTTTTTGCTTGTAACTAGGGTAGAATGCTTCTTTTTATAGTTTTTAATGTTTTTAATGATGAATGAAACAATGTAACAATTGTTTATATATTTATTGTTTTATTGGACTGCTGTACACCTCCCAGAGTCACTTTTTGTGAGATAGGCAGCCATATACATTTTATTAATAAATAAATAAATAATAAATAAATTCAGATAACTGGATGGTAACAAATGGTAAGTTGAGACTTACAGCATACAGCCAGAGGCTGTATTCAAGGTGATAAACAACTGGTCAAGAAACATCAGTATTTTCACCCCAGGCTTCTCTTGAATAAGAACTCTACTTTGACAGGCCTAAACCAGGCAGATCACGGGGGTTATCTATGCAGACCCCTGCTTTTGGAGATGGGAGGGGTGTGATATCACATTGGCCCTATCTGCAGCTGTCTATGCAATCACATATGCAATTCCTGGGTATCCTGCCCTGCCTCTTTGATTCAGCCCATCAGAACAGAAAGCGTACAAGTCCAAGCATTCTTTGATCCTTCTGAAGCGCATGGAAATGCTGCTAGGCAAGAAAGCTCTTTGATATAGTAGAATATTATTGTTCTGCAGTCTTGCTCCAAATCAGGCTCTCCAACAGGCTGCTGTGAGTCATGCATACATGTAGCCTACTGCTCCTGTCTGCCAGATTTCCACTGTGTGTCTTTCCTCCCTTTTCTCTTCACAAAAGAAAAGATTATAGACCTTGTATTTCTTTTGGTTTCAATTAATTTTTGTCTGGACAAAGGAAAATTATTTGAGTACATCTCTTATTTACCAAAGGAATTCAATTTGTTCACTAGATTATACATACAAGATAACAAATAGATAACATTAAGGATTCAATCCCAGGGATGTTGTTTTCTTTTTCAAGCACAATACAGCTGCTGTTGCTGCGCAAATCTTGCATTTATTGAATTTAAGGAACAGGTTTGTTTTTAGTTTGTTTTACTTTTTCAGAAAAATATTGTGGCTTAGATCTTAAAATAGGCTAAATTAAGAAAGGTCATGGAAGAAAAGCTTGTTGTCCTTGCATACCCCCCAAGGAGCTTTACTAAAAGAACAGAGTGAACTAAACAGCATGAGATGGGTTGCGGGAGGACTCTTTGGCAGAAGAACGGATAGGAAACGCCTAGGATCTTCCTTGACTTAGCAGGATCTAGTCTTGATTTTGGGCAGCTTCTCTAGCAGCCATCCAGCATGGCCCTCAGAGAAACTTTTGGGAAGCTTTAGGTAAGGAGGTAACACCATGAAATTTCACAAAGCAGCTTGTACCTTATGGCTATTAAAATTGGGATTTAATTCAGAAGGGAGGAAACCATGACTGTCCAGATGTTTGAACTACCTCTTCCAGTGACCTCAGCCAGTCTGGTGGTACAAGATGCTGGGAATTGCCACTCATGACAAAACATCTACAAACACAGCACTAGCTCCAGCATAGTGCAGTAAAGGTTGGAATGCATCAGTACTTGCCTCATCTCTTTTAAGGAGTGGTAAGAGGTTTGTCCTAATCTTCTTGCCAAACATTACCCTCAGCTGAAGTTGCTATTTAGTGGGGTGCATGTCAAGACCAAGCCAAGGATAGCCTATTCAGAACTTGATCTAGAAAGAACATTGCATCCATTTATTGAGCTTGGCCTGCAGCTCTGAAAGGTTTCTGTGCTGATGACTAGGCAAGGTCAAAAAGACAAACTCTAGTCTCTGAATTTCAGAACTAATGTAAAGCTAATTTGATCAGTCAATTGTTAGGGCAAATATTGCATCATTTTCTTCTATATTTAAAGACGACTTTGAGTACCCATAAATAGATTCACAGCTATTTCTTTAAGCTATTGTCCAACAGCATTCAAGCTGTAAGATCCTAGTTTAAGTTTTGTATTGCCAGATAATCATCATTAGCATTGTTGCAGATGTCCAAGATGACACAAGGATGCTTGTAAACATATCCTGTGTATTTTTAGTCTTAGAAATAAGGCATCAAGACAGTAGATGTAAGTGTTGAGTTTGAGCAATCAGTGTGGTCAGGTCTGTGGCACTTAGTATGTATTTGGGAGGAGACATGGCATAAGCTACTGCAAACATTATTTCCTCCCTTCTGCTCCCAGTCTCCCATTCATATCTGCTTAATATTCTCGGATCTTTTGAAACCACAGAGCAAAATTCTAGATAAAGTTGGTAGATTTGATAACTTTTCAATATTCAGTTGGTAGGCAACAAATAGGAAACATTTTTTAAAATAATTGGTCTGTATGCATTTTCAGCTAGCGGCTGCAGCAGGATGAATAAAACATAGCAATCATAGTTCTTCCAGAAATAAATATCTTGGGAGTAAAGTGGTGAGAGAACAAGAGAAAACTACAGATTAATGTATCAGTGATACTAACTGGACCAATAGATCTAAAAATAAAAGATTTCTCACAAACAAAAATATCAGATATCAGGATTTCATCCTGCAGAACTGAAGCCTATGTCTATTTATCCAGAAGTGAGAAATAGACATAAGAATGTCAGTCTTGTCTCAGTGGCTGTAGGCAACAATGAGTGATGGGTGGAGGCATCTTGTGAGTGATATGTGGGTCCTAGACTGACCCTCTTTTCTGCCATTGCTCTAACACACACAAATAGATGTGTGATTCAGTTGTTACATGGAGGTCTCACTGAGGTGAATGAAAGATGCTGGTAACTAGTACTTTCAAGATAGTAATGTCAGGATTTACTTATTTATCTAAACAATTTATATAGCTACCCATCTCATATCAGTGACTCTAGGTGGCACATAAAGGATTAAAACCAAAAAAAGATGGAACTTAGTATCCAAAATAAACAACCTGATTACTAATCCAAAATAATAATAAGAATAATAATGTAACATTTGCCTGGATCTAAAAACATTGCATTTTCAATCCAAATGGATATCAGTCAGAAGATGGAATTCTAAAATAATAAAGCCATTTGCTAATATTTCTGTAAAATCCTTTGCTATCTGTATGTGCCTTGCAAATTATGGGGTTCTCTTGTATGACTGCTTTATGGCAATAATTCAACCATGAAGGCAAATCTCTCTTTAGAAGGCATGTATTTACTGTGTACTAGTTTGAAGTTAACCTAGAAGAAAAAAGCTGAGACTCTCAAATAAGAAATGTCATCTGAAAGAAAGAACATGTGGCATTTGTGCCTGAAATTAGAGCCTAGAAAGGAATTCCTGAACTCTTTAAAATCAATCAGTCTGAAACAAATTCCTGAAATAATTTTAAAGAGATGGAGTTTAAATGGAATTTTACACAGCTCAATATCCATTTGTCATTTGGGTATTTTCTAATGCATGTTTTTTCATAATATGAAAAAGAGTAATTTGAATGGCATCTTAATAATTATTAATTCAGAAGGCCAAAAGTTGGAGGTAGGACCGACAATATAACTAATGATTAGATTTTTTTTAAAAAAAATGGCAATCACAAAGAAACCTTGTTGTGGCCATAATTTTATGAATATCACATCTCTAGCTCTATCCCTGTACTCATTTATCTGGTAGCTCTAGCAGTGACAACACTTTTAGGTCACTAATTTCCATCAAAATGGGAATCCAAAGGTAAGCAGGCAGGTCAGAGGAAGAGACTAGCATTTCCAAAGATGGCTTGTCCTAGAAAATGAAGCTCAAATCAAGGGTGGCTTCACCTTTATGTCCCAGGAAATCCAGAAAGTCTGTGGTGGTATGGACCAGGCAATCCAACAATGAAGCTCCCAATGAAAAATGGACAGTTTGAGTGTAGTAACCGTCATTTACATAATGACAGAGAAAACAATTTAAATGCAAATAGCCTAGTAAAATGGCTGGAAAAGCTGCAGCCGCTCCAGCAGCCTGGTGGGATGTAAAGACAAGGGTGGGTAAACAAATGCATACTCTATCTGAGAGCCCATTTATTGTATATGTGGTTTTGTTCCTTTGGCAGCTTTCTTCTTCTAAAAATGGTACAGTATTTTACATTACTGCAAAGGAAAAATATATCTATACAGTAGATAGTTTAATAAATTCACCAAAAGCAAGGTGGAATATGTTTGTTTGTGAAACCATTGAGCTTTTAGTGTAATTGCAGGTGCTTTGGAAATGTGGAGTGTAAACACTTGGCTATCTTGGCCCATTGCTCCGCCTCTCCCCTCCCCTCCCCTCTCCTCCCCTCCCCTCCCCTCCTCTCCCATGAGGGAGTGTAGTCAGGGGGATACACACAATCTCACTTTCATTAGAATGATGAACGTAGTATCATGGCATCAGGCCGCAAACTCCGCCCCTTTTGGCTGTGCATGCCGTGTCACAACCCATGTAGAAAAAGGGTGTGGCTTTCATCACAATGCAGCTTTCATCAGTCTAACTCTCCTGTGCTGTGCAGATAGATGGATATTCTCTCTTTTACCATGACAGAAAAAGTGACCATGATGTCATGCATACTGGTTGAATCATTGAATTAACTCAACTTCAGCAATTTTTCAATGAGTTCATATATGCATATATTCTTCTAAACTACCGTAGCAGCACTTTCAGGCTGAAGGAAACCCATGAGGAAAGATTTGAATCTTATACTTGCAAGCTATTTATTTAGGAAATGTATATGGATGCCCACCTTAAGCAAATAGTTCTGCATAGCTAAAAATACAAAGCAATTTTAAAAGAATACAATTAAAAACAGACATAATAAATACGGAATGCAAAATACAAAGATGGAGGGATTTCACACATTATCCTCTATTGCAAACTTACCTATATCAGGCTCTGCTAACAACATGACCCTAACATTTGCAAGAAAAGCCAGATTATTACAGCCTTCTGGAAGGCCAAGAGGTTGAGGATGTCCAGATCTCCAGGGGCAGGAGGTGCTGTTCCATGGGGTAGGCTGCACAACAGAAAAGGCATGTCACCTGGATCCTACAAGATGGCCCTGTTTCACTGTTGGGATGCAGATCATGCCTAACCTCCCAGATGGGATGGGCAGAAACAATTATTTCTTGGCAAATACAAACACTGGGGGGAAATAAAACTGTCTCCCCCTAGAGGTTTAACAAAACCATTTTCTCCACTTCCTCAATTTTTCCAGCTGGGGTGAAATTGCAACATCTTTCTATGGTCCTTTCCCAAATGTGGCAGTTTCAGCTAGACTCAGTCTTCAATAGGCATTTGAGGGTCACAGGTCAGTTTTCATAGTTATTAAGATATTTTAATTATTGTTAACCACCGGATAATGTGTGTGTATGTAGAGTGAGTGAAGCTTCAGATTCTTCTGTTTTCACTGTGCCGATCAATTAGGAAGGAGAATGAGATGAAGGGACAGAATTTAGCCACCCCATCTCCATTCCCATATGATCAGAAGAGAAGGTTCACTAAACTCAAGAGCATTTACACAGTCATTTCTCTGTGAGGATCTATAAAGTCCTGTTAATTGTTGCATTAATAACAAGTGATTATTGTTATTAATTACTTACTTAATATTAATTAGTAGCAATTGTGATATCTATGCATAAAAGATCCTCAAGAAGGACAAGACCTTTTGATTGTGTAACCAGGCAACTGGTTTCCAAAAACACGCCAGGCAGTTTTGCTGACTGTTCTGTTTTCAATCATATTAAGAGAAGCTGCCCATTTACTCAATTAACAGCAAGCTGCGATGGATCTCATCATTATGGACCCTTCATCTAGAACAGTAAATAGCTGATAGTCCTCTGCTCACTTTAAATATAACTAAGGGAGTCACCATAAATATTTGAGAAAACTGTAAATTACCAAGCAAATATTGTGATTTTTTTTCCCTCAGAAATTCCATAATAGGTAGTTTTCATTTTGGATTTTCTTCTCCTCTTTTATAAAAAGGTGACAAAAGCTGGTTCCTCATGACTTTACAGATCTGTCCATGTTGTTTTCTTGGCAACATTGCAGGAATGTTTGCCAGTGTCTTCATCTGGATTTTTGTTTTTGTTTCGACTTTGAAACAAAAATGGAAAATGCCATTTTTCCTTGGAGTGTAGCGAATTTGGGCAAGACCAAAGAGGATGAAGGAAAGCCATAAATAAGGCCATTCTGGATAACAACTCCCTCTAGACTGGATGTTGTGTTTCTGGTCTAAGATACCCATTAGCTAGTGTTGCTGCAACCATCATGGTGGTCTTGTTTAAGTTAAGCAGAACCCAATGCACAGATAGATCTCCAAAAGACCTTGAAATGTAAACAAGCGAAAGGGGAATCTGTTTTGTCGGTTGTTCATTTTAAACATATATTTCCTTCACACGTACAATGCGCCTGAAAGCGACTGTGGTGCAACACGTCCACATGCCAATAAATGTGTAGGCAATTGTAGTTTCAGGCTGACCTGTCATTTTCAGATGGCACCTGTCCAGAACAAAAGGGGTGCAGGGAGAATCAGGAGGCTTCTGCTTCGAGCACATGTAAGCATAGCTGAGAAAGTGAGAAGATCTGCTAACACTCCCAGCTGTAATATTAGCAATATTCTCATAACCATCGTAAGGTTTCTTTGTGATATACCAAATGCAATTCAAGGAAATCAAAGTCTTATCTGTCATGCTGCTTACGCTGCTTCATTATGTACAGAACATTAATATAGGGAGGGCTTTTATTTGTTTGTTTGCCTATGCTCAGGAGCCATCTCAGATTTGTTCAAGAAGGGACCAGTTGCAAGGTCACTAAAGAAGAAAAAGGTGAGCTCCATTTGCAGAGCCGTGGCTGGAGAGAAGGTGCCATAGTAGCCTGAGGAGTAAGTCTGATGGAGCTGAGGCTTGTAAAGCTGCATGTGGCCTCTGACTGGATGCCACAGTTCATCCTGAAACTCTTTTCAGTTAAGCAGACTCTTCGTGGTGTGGAATAAAGTGTAACAGTCAGGCTACCTGTATTAAGTAGCCTTATCCAAACTACACTCATCATAAACTATCCTTTCTGCTGGTATAGAGGGAGAAGAGAATTATTTTAAGAGCCTTCCCAAGTCAGAATAAGGCTGAGTATTTTCCCCCCAAATAATATTTTGCTAAGGGCTGGCTTGGATCTCCAACTGTGAGCCATTTCCCTTCTTCCCCTGAACCGGGTGTTGAAAAGACATGCAGCAGGTGGCTGATGGACTGAACAAATGAGAGGAAGGGGCTGATGTGCCCTCTCCTGTGTTTCTGAGACGGCATCAGCCTCATTTGGATATTCTGCGGGCAAACATGTATTGCCGCAATCCTGCTACATCCTTGTAACCATGGCAATGCTGATGGGCCCAACAGGCCTGAAATACTGCACATGGCTGCCTTCAAGACCTGGGTTGGCTAGCTTGATGTGAGAAGAGGTTCAGGCCAAACTAGAGTGAGCCTGCTAATGAAAAATGGACCGTAGAGTGGACAACTGTGGTGTTTGGTGTCTGCTCTCTCCGAACAGCCAGATAGTGTGCGTAGCGCAGGGAGATAATTTGCTTTCACTTTGCTTCTGTGGAGCCTGCTTCTCCTACTGCCATACCTTCTGCCTAAACAACACAGAGAGCCACATGAGATAAGATAAAATAGAACGATGCATACTTGCATTGATTGGAAGCATAAGCATTAAACACCCAAGAAGTCACAAGTCCAAGGTAAACCGTTTACATAAAAGCCAAATTAGGAATGATTAATACTTAATCAATCAATTAGTAAATTTCCTAAAGAGATCAGATGTAGTGATAACTTCAATTCTTGCTGAACAATGGAACAATGGCTTCTGTATTTTGAGTAGTAATAATGCTGCTCATTTATTAAGGACTGGAGCAAATATATATTCTCAAAATAAATACAATTAAAATATGTTATTAGTTAAGTATAGCAATGAAGCAAGCAAAAAAAATTAATATTTTAATCACTATAATGTATATGGTTTCTTAATGTGTTATCACTGATGAGCTAATTCTTGACAATTCTGACAATTCATGGCAAGGCAAGGCCAAAAACACTATGGAAGAACTCATCCTCTTTAGTCCACCCACCCACACGCATACACATTGCATATGTTATTATGCACAGTATTGGGCTGTTGGTAAAGCCTCAAAAACTATTTGCATCATCACAGAATTGTGTTTAAAATCCAGGATTGCCTTGCCATGGATTTGAATCTGTTGGGGAACCATTAGTGATAAGGCTTCCCCCCATGTCATTAATGGTCATTTTGCAATTCCCAGAATTCCTAGCTAGCATGGCCTTCAGAAGCCTCCATTCTGGCTGTGAGTCTCAGCACATTTGGAAGGATGCAAGGTTAGGAAAGGCTGATCTAATTCAGTGGTATCTGGGCCAATCTACTCAACCTCCTTGCCCTGGTGGAAGGACAGCCTAGTAACCATTTCCTGAGCACATATCCGGCTGCCTCCAGCTGTATCTCAGTGTCATCCCATGCTTGAGGACAGCTTAAGGTGCTAGGCTTTGAAGGTGGTATGTTCCCTAATATCATACCTTAAGATGCTGCGGTATGTGCAGGCAATGTATGCAGAATGATATGCATCAGGGAGGCCATCTCAAGTGATGCGCTCCATGTGGCAATCTTCTGGCTTCAACTGATTCTGCTGGTTTCCTGTGGGACCACCCCCTTCATTCTGGTAGCTGATCTCTTCTTCTGACCCTCCATCCTCTTTTGGCAGCAAGGGAGACTGAACATCAGCTTCTGCAGCTGTTTTTTTCTTCTTTTTTAAAATGCATTGGCCAACTGGTCAACCTAGAAAGTAGAAAACCTGGAAACTAACCAGCCTGTGCCTGGCTTAATGTACATAATTCAGGATGTAATTGAAAGGAATCAGTTTGTATATTTCTGTAGTCTGCTTGGCAAGGAATTCCCTTCTGAATGGCTGTTGCCCTGGCTCCTCACTTCCTCTCCTCACATTATGTTCTAATGGTAATTTATAGGTGCCACACCAGTCCCCATAGCTAAGCTTCTTTCTCTTGGGCAGCACTTATCTACTGACTGCATCTTGGCTGTACAAATCCAGACAACCACTGGATGGCAACCAGGAGATGCAAAAACTTCAACTCTTTGCTTTCATCTAGCAGTCAACAGAGAGCCAGTGTGGTGTAGTGGTTAAGGCAACCAGCTAGAAGCTGGAAGATTGTGAGTTCTAGTCCTGCCTGAGGCTTCTCAGGGTCTGGGTAGTCGCCAGGAGTCAACACTGACTTAAAGGCACAAAAACCAACCCAACAAAAACCACTGAGGCAGTTGAGTGGTTAAGGCATAAGACTAGAAACTGGGAGACTGTGAGTTCTAGTCCTACCTTAGGCACGAAGCCAGATGGGTGACCTTGGATCTATCCTCTCTCTTAGCCTAGAAAGGAGGCAGTGGCAAATCTCTTCCAAAAAACTTTACCAAGAAAACTACGGGGACTAGTCCAGGCAGTCACCAGGAGTCAAGACTGACTCAAAGACATCAAAAAAAGAAGAAAAGAAAAGAAAAGAAAAGAAAAGAAAAGAAAAGAAAAGAAAAGAGAGAGAGAGAGAGAGAGATCAACAGGTTGAAGAGTCAAGTGGCTGACCCATGATTTCAAAGAATTAGAGGTAAGCATTTCATGTGCTGGATGACATTGGGCAGAGCTGGAATCACAGCCCTTAGAATGTTGCATGCTAAAGCTTTACAGACAGCAGCGCAGCCCCATTCTGCATAAGGGTGCACTGCAGATAGATTTAGGACAGCATGATTTCCTGCTGGATTCAGGATGGGAGGGGAGCATGGCAAAGCAGCTGTCTGGATGCGGCCTGTGAATCTTTCCTAGTCGAACCTGGAGGTGCCAGGGATTAAAACAGGGCTCTTTTATATGCAGAGTGTATGCTTAATCACTGAACCAATTCATTCCCTCAAACATAATTTGCCTTTACTGCTTTTTCAAAGTGATTTCTATCAGCAAGAAAAGCTGTCTGCATATGCTAAAACATACTTTGTTTTTAGGTCCGAGTATTAAAAATATGCCTGTTTTTGCTCTTCTGCACGTGCTCAAGGATACAGCCTACGGTGTCCAAATATTTTGTGGAAAGAAATGTTGATAGTTCTACATGCCACTGTAAATCAAACCCAGTCAGAGTCAACAGATTTAGAGTTCTCCTTTATTCACAGAGCGTAATCACTGTTTGTACTGGTAACCTTTTGCATCTTGTGATTCTCATCTCTTTGCAGAGAAAAGAGCTTTGCAAAGCTCATCTTCCAGGACAACTGGAATGAGGAGGGACTCCTTAATGATATATGTAACCCAGCATGTGATTGCTAACTTGATACAGCAATTACCTTCCTTTATAAAGATAGATGGGGATTGCTCCTGAAGAGGGATATCATAATAACAGAGCTCAACATTCTTGCATTGTTTATATATACTGATTACAGTTTTATTGCTAGCTATTTGAAATATGGGAGCAAAAGACATCATGAGGTTACCATAATTATAGATGTCTATCTACTCTTTATTATAATTGGATTTCTTACAGTAAAAAGAATGTTTGTGAATGCATCTGTTTTTCACCCACATATTATGTCATCTTACTTTAGATGCCACCTAAATAAGAAACTTCCCCTTGATAGAAAGGAGGACTGGTCAGCTTTTCTTATCTCAGGAATTTAATTAGACTGTGTTAACAACCCCTGTGAAACCTGGTAATGAGAGAACAAAAGAGAATGTTATTTACCTTCTTATTTTTATGCAATTTTGCAAAAATAAGGGTGAAGACCATAAGCAAATACATTTGTTCCTGATTCTTTCAGAAGGATTGGATGGATAAGAAATGTGAAAGCTTTCTCCCTGGTGAGAAATTAGTTGTATTCTGTCACTTCAAGTGGCCCTCAAAATAAAGGCTAATATATTGCACAAAATCCTTTAGAAAAAAGCTATGGAGTCATTTTGGAACTAATCAGCAATTAATATTCTAGTTTGCTGAGAATACTTTATAATGTACACTTGGATCAGAAAACCTAGTTTCTCTAACCATATATTAATAATCAGAAAAATGGAACAAAGTTGAAGCAAATGGAACAAAAATCTTTTCATGTACTGCACAGACTATCTAGCAGCCATAAGTGCACTAATGTTTGTTTAAGTACCATTTTTATCGCTCATTCACTGCTGCTGGCACAACTGAGTTAATCAGTAAAAACAGAGTCTGTGACCCTGTCTCTAAGCCAGGAGATGGTAGATTTCCCCCCTAACCAGCAAGTAGCCCACTTGGAGAAATCAAAGAGGAAGGGGAAAGTGGAGACAGTGGGCTGCTCCCTCACCAGCGAGGCAATTCTGGGAGACAGTGAGAGCAACTCACATGGCTGCTGTATAGTCAGATGGTTTGGGGAGGGGCCCAGACCATTTTATCACACACACACACAGAGCCATCTGATATGCTGCTGCAAATCAACACGCCAAACAGTGGCACGAAGGAATGCTGATGTACTTGAGACTGAATGATTCAGATGACAGGGTTGCTTTTAAGCCCGGTGCCTGCAGGGAAGAAAGAGCAGAAAACACCTAGTCATTGGCTGAAACAGAGCTTGGATGGAATTTACTTCCTAAGATGTGTTTTAAGATTATAAACAATATCAGCTTTCTGTATTTGCTATTGTTAAGTTACTAGTTTATGTCTCTTGAGCTCTTACAAGAAGCCTCAGTTTTCAGGAAGGTACTTTAGGTACTGCTGAAAGGAAGGGCATTTCTTTTTTAAATTGTACTTGATTGGTATCAGAAGGATCCCTCCATAGGCTGTGTCCTGACAAATACTAATTTAACACTAATGGTTTTAAAGGCAGGCCACAGTATGACTTTGAACAGCAGGTCACCAGAAAATCGAGTGTTTTGTTCCCTTTCTTCTCCACAATGTTTAGCAAAGAAAGTAGAGCCCGTGCCCCCTTCGTGTAGCTTGCCAATATTACTCATTTAAGTTGGAGAAATGCACTATGTCAAACTACACATTTCCTGTATCATATAGGGATTGAAATGGAATTGGACAATTTGATAATACCCCTTTGATTAGTGTCATGTCTACTTGCAGGATTCCATCAATCACCGAATAATAAACAGGCATTTGTGAACTAGATTCCAAATTCTACACTGCACTGTTGTTGCCTGTTTAGTTCCTCATGTTCTCCTAATATTTCTCAACAGATTGCATGCTGAGAGTTCCCATAGTTTTAGTCTTTGAGCTATGGCCTGCAGTGTTTGGCAAGATATTGTGATGTATGGAATAATGAGGCAGAGTCAAACACATACACATTCAGTGGCTTAACAAGGCCTGATTTTTGGAAATAGCCTAAAGGCTTTTCCAATCATTTTTGTCTTTTTGTCTTTGTCCACCTGCACAGCTGAACAGGCACTTGCTGCCCTGTGCTAATTTACAGTTTAATAATTCCTTTGCATTAGAAACCTGCCTTTCCATTGCCATTCATTCTGCTCTTTGTTTGCAGAATAACCAGTTTTCCCCAGCAATGATCAACCCAGGAAAGAGAGCCAAACCTTACTGTAAATGATACAGAAACTCTTCCCAACATAAATATCAGCTAGCTACTCCCTCTTCCCCCTCCCTTCCTTCTGTTACTCAACATTTGTTCTGCCCATCTATATATGCAAGAGGATGAATTTGAGAATGGTGGTCAGGAGGAATGAATGATTCATGTAAATGTAAACGCAACTTACATATTAGGAGCGTTGGTTGAATGAGTGTTGGGTAATGGTTCACATGAGAAAACAAAAGATATTCAAAACAGTAGGTTTGTATTTTTGGGCTCTGTTCTCATACCTTCCACTTATTCAGGTTTGAGTCAAGTGACATCTAGCCTCAGCTGTCTGCCTTTCTGTGGCCTAGATGCTTGTGATGAGACACACCCAATATGGCAGCGATTCCTGTAGCAGCCTTTTCATGAAGGTCCCCATGACACTTTCTCCCCATTCCAAATGTGCTTATAAGACCCAAATAGTAGGATCCCCCTGCTAAAAATGCCTCAAATCACTGAACAATACAGAATAAAGGAGCACTTAGGAAAAGTAGTGACATAATCAGTTTTAAAGAACTGATGTATCAGATTAGTGGGTTTTGTAAGAATGCTACATACACATATGGAGGATAAGACTAATAAAGGCTATTAGTCATTATGTCTATATATTACCTTTGGCACTAGAGAGCATATTGGTTGTTGGGGAATAATGGTAGGAGCTTGTCGACTTTCCAAAGACATCTGGCTGACAAATAGAGCAGACTATGGGAGTAAATTGGTCTGGTCAGCAGGGTTCACATAGGCATAATTTCTACCTCAAGAACAAGTATAGCTAGCAAATGCTTATATACAGTGTATGGAAACATATAACTCATGCAGCTGTAATGTTTAGTAAATGGCCTATAACTGTTCCATTCAGTAAGAAAGAAAAAAAGGGATAGGAAGGGCTGAACTCCTGCATTGCCAAGTGTCACTTCTTGGATCTGTCCCCCCGCCCCCATGGCGTCACTCCTTTGTTCTCCTTTGGGCAAGGGAAGAGGGGCTGAATTCTGACAGTGCTGAGAGCCTCCTCTTGAGCATTTGATTTCAGTTGCTGCTTGAGGGAGAGAAAGAGCTATCTAAAAAGCCACTTACTCTCTCAGGGCCAGAAAAACAGAGGTGAAACCAAGGGCAGGTGTTCTTGGCAGAGATACAAGATCATCTATTCTGGAGGACCAAGGGATGTAGAGGGTGAGAAAGGGAGTTGTTGGAGAGTTTGGTCTTTTGGGACCCTGGATATTGATGATTCTTTGGTTTATGTGCTATGTTAAGTCTATGTTAGGGCAAGGAGTATTCAGATATGTCCTGCCTCAAAATGGCAGGGCAATATTTTGCTGTTTTGGCAGTAGGGTTCAAAAGGGGCTCCAGAGATCAGAAAAAAAGAGATATGGGAAGCACATTCAAACTTAGAGTTCCTTAGCTCCTTTCCTTCCTCCGTAATCCCTCCCCTACTTTGTCCCCAGCAGATGTGTTTCTGATCTCAGAATTATTTGGGGAGAAAATGGCTGGAAGGGGATTGAGTTTGTAAGAATTAGACAGGAAAATTTCAAGCACTCCAGTTGCCTGATTTTCCCCTATAAATGCCCTTTTATATTAGATTTACAAAGAACACATTTTTGAGAATCTTACATTGCATGTAGATCTGACCAAATTTTGCCAATGAATAATTGTTGAGGCCAGTCAAATGTATACTGGGTTTCTTTTATTTTTCCATCATGACTATTAGCTGCTTGAGGGGAATGGAATACATAGTAGGCTCAGCATATGTAAAGAAAACTCACTGCAAATCTCATGACAAGGAACATATCTTCTACTTTTAAAAAACAGCGCACATGGGTCATTATTAAATGTGTTTCTTTGTAAACAAATATCCAGTAACAACAATTGAAACCTCTCCTTTACCTCTTTTCAGGAAACAGGATTTACCATACTAGGTTTCAGCACAATAAAAATGAACAAGCATGTCCTGATAGATACCCTAACCTTTGACTTCAGTGTTGTCATGGAGCAAAGGTTGAAAGAACCAAGAGCATTTAATTGTCTTGTTCATGCTGTTTTGCTTCAGTGTCACAGTGCAGTCATGTCTGTAATGTAGTCCTAAGTACATTTACGTAGAAGAAAGTACTCTTGAGTTAAATGTTATTTATTCTGCAATAGGTAAGTTAAGAATTGCTACTTTAATTATGTTACCTTTCTGTTCAGCCTGTCAGATCTATCCAAACTTTTGCCTACCAAAGCTAAGCAGTTGTTACCATGGTGTCTTTGTGTCACTGGGGTAACCTTTGGTGAAGAACATTTGAACAGTGCATTACTTCCCACATAATATATTGAATTACAAAGAGAGAAACAATGTGTTTCTATTTCATAAAGAAAAAATATTCGGCAAATTCATGGTAATGCTTTTCTTGGACTGTATCACTTTGGCATACAGGTATGGGATGGTATGTTTTCTCAGCCTAGGAAGAAGAGCAACCTGCAAGCCCACCCAGCAGGAGCATCTGAGAGACAGTCATTGGCTTCAGATTGGTGGGTGTGACTAGGTGGTCAAAGCCCCACCTCTTTTTAACATGCGTCACTTGCATTGCATGCATGTAAAAAGGGACAAGGTATCCTTCGCTTGGTTGCACCCACCATTTTGAAGCAGTGACCATTGCTGCAGATGTCCCTGAATCCTGTCCTTGCCTGTGGCTTCCATAACTCCTCTTTTTCCCTGGCCTTTGAAGCCTCCTTTGATCACTATTGCCAAAATAGCAAAAAGTAAAAAGTAAAAGTCTAAGGTAGGCCTCATCCTCTTCATCATTGATTGGAACCAGCCTCAAAGGAAGGAGAACCACTCCAGAATGGTGTCACTTCAAACCCCCTAAGTCGGTCCAGAAGGATACCATAGTTGATGGCATTGAAAGCTGCTGGGGAATTAAGGATGGCCAGGATAGATTCACCACCCCTATCCTGAGCTCACTAGAGGTCATTAACAAGTGTGACCAATGCCATCTCAGTGCTATTGCCAGATCTGCATCCTGACTGAAAAGGGTCCAGATAATCCATTTTCTCCCTTTGGAGCTGAAGGCTGAGGATCTTGTCAATAACTTTCATTAAAAAGGGAAGATTGATCCTGGATGGAAACTGTCCAGCTCTGTTGGATCCCATGAGGGCTTCTTGTGGAGAGGATGAAGCACGGTCTCTTCAAGAGCTGGCAGCAGTACCCCTTCCCTCAATGAAGCATTCACCATCCCAAGCAGTAATCTTCCAGGAGGCCTGACCAGCCAGGAAGTACAAAGATCGAAAATGCAGGTGGCCAAACATACAGCCCTGAGGACCTTGTCCACTTCATCAGGACTAGCAGGGTCAGACTGTCCCCAGATTACCAAACAAGACTATACCTTAGTCAACTCAATAGGACCTGTGCAGCCGAAGTGCAACTCTGAGTGAATCCAATTGATTTTATCTGACAAATGCCTAGAATAATCCTCACAATGAGCCTGCAAATGCTCTCCTAGCTCATCCTAAGGGAGCAAGTCACCTTAAGCAGGGCTGATGGTCAGCTTTCCTCAGACATAATAGCAGCACGAAAATAATTTCATTTTGCCGTTCTTATTGCCACAAGATAATCCTTAAGAAAGTCTCTTACCCATGCTAATAAAATAATAAATCCAACTAATACAATCAACCTTCAGTAACACTATCAAAGCTATTAAATGGTGTCCCAGAAACAGATTTCAACCAGCAAATGTCCTTCTGAATAGTTCAATTACAAGGTCTTCCTGAAGCTTAGGAGCACAGGCAGCATCCAGTTCTTTGGAGGAAGGCTATTTCAAAAGATGGACATTGCCACGGAGAAACATCCATTTCTCTCTCTCCTCCTGCAGAATGTATGGAATCTTTTTTTTTTTTTTTTAAGTGAAGGAACATTTAAACTTCTTATTTTTCCTTTCTCTGAAACCTACATTGTGAAATGCTATACTGTACTCTCTAAGCGTAGCCAATATTCTGGATGTTGGGGGCTGGCAATTTGGAAGGAATGTGCATAGTTCAGGATATTCCTGTTGCCATTTCACATTTTCTACAGCTGATGCCTTAGCTTATTAAGCTTTCAAGTCCCTTCCATCTATGAGACATTATGATGGCAGTAGTTTTCCAAAATGCAAGTCCTTCTTATTATGAATAGAAGAATGTAGCATCTGCAGTGTTTATAATGTGAACATGAGAGATACATCTCATCACTGCAGAAGTAGGAAGTGCTAAAACAGCAGCAAGTTTTTGGCAACCTTAGCACTACAATTGCAGAGCATGATTCTTGCCATTTTTAAGTCTGTGAACCTCCCTATATCCACCATTGTTCCTTCATTCCTATTTTTTCCCCCTAGATTAAGAAGAAGAAAAAATTCCCACCCACAAATACTTAGAAGAGGCAAGGATTAGGTTGGCCCTTCTCCCTTGGCTTCCCTTTGTTGCTCATTCTGCAGTCAGTTTCACAAACTGGTATAGTTTTAATTCTTCACGCATCTTCAATCAGCAAGTGTATAAATTGGAGGCATCATATTGACCTGGTATCAATATGGGCATTTTGAAAGAATTAAAACAAAACAAAACAATCAACTTTACTTGGGATGATATACAGGGTAAATAAAGGAAGAAAGGTATTTTATTTTTTTTGTGTCTTTAACAGCTTTGAACTGGGTGGAAACATCTAATTATTGCTCTATGAATTCTCTGACCATTTCTGCCTGTCTCATCCACTCACAGGATGGTGATCCTCCAGGTCCTCTCCGTATGGCAATTTCATTTGATGGTACCTTGGAGGTGTGCCTTTTCTATATTAGTGCCTGCTCTTTGGAATGATCTCCCCCTCAAGGTTTGGATGGCCCTGGCTCTGTTAGCTTTCCAAAAAGCTTTAGAAATCCTCCCCCCCCCCGAGTCAGTGGGCCTAGAATGATAAATGAGCATGTCTTCTGGGAGGCACAATGTGTGTTTGGTTGACCCCTACCATGTGCTGTCTGATATGCTGGCTATGGATTAAAAACAAAAAAATTCCATGGATTACTTGTAATAATTGGGGGGGGGGTTGCTTTGGTTGGTTGGCTTTTATTTGATGTATGCTGCCTGGAGTCCTAGTAATGTGAGGTGGGTAGCTATATAAATGTTCTTAATTAATTAATTAAATGCATTATAACCTGTTTTTGACCAGTATTTACAGTTTTTAAAAGGATCAGAATTTTTCCATCTTTGCATATAGTCACTCTAAAATTAAGCCTTGTTGATTTCCTTGCAATAAATTGGATCCGTTTAGGATTATAACCCGGCAGATGTAACTCTATGACTAAAATATCATAACTCCCATTGATTGGGTACAGAGCTTACTTTATTATATTTTCCTTCTCAGAACTTCAGCAACATTACAATTTACACTGGAGTCTTTAATAGAAGTAACATACTCAGTAGATGACAAAATTGGATGCTCCCTTAAACTGCTGTTCTGAAGAACAAAAATTGCAGTGCTCTTTTCAATAACCAAACTAATGCACATTCATCCTAGAAATTTTGGATACACCATCTATTTAATTCATAAATTTAATTTGTAATCTTTCTATTCTCACTCCAAGCAGAAAGCAGACTGTTATGAATATAACAAAAATATGAAAGAACCAAATCATTTTTATGTCTGCTTTGAAATGTTGATTATGATGATGTTGATAGTAGTAACATCTAGTTTCTGTGTGCATGAAGGATTACTACCAGCACATTTGGAATGGCAGAAAAATTCTCATAAATGGAGTGCTTTTTATTCTGAAGGGATAGTGAACTACTTTGAAAGTGGATGCACAGACAGCGATGTGGTATTGAATGCCGCATTTGTGCAAGGGAGCAGGAGAAGTAGAACTGTCTTCTGATTCACTTAATATGTCTTCTTTAGAATGCCCAATCTGAAATCCCCATCCGGTCACATTACAAGAGGAATGATACCAGTGTTCTCTGCAGACGTGCAGTGAGCCCTTATTCATACCTCTCTGTGTACATGAATGTGGTGGTGGTTTCCAAATTCTGATCTTTTCTGTAATGTTTGTTCTTATAATAGAGTCAACAAATAGACATTGACCTTGCCTCTTGCTTTAAATGCCCTGCTACGCTGCCAGCATGGGAATGAGCAAGTCACATGGAAAGTACTTTGGCTCACATGGACTGTTCATGTGCAAAGAAGGAGGGGGGAGAAAGCTCCTGCAAATACAATAATCTCTGCAGGAATCTCTTGCATGCAGTGCCCTCCCCCCCCAGCTAGATAATTTGCTTAAAAGCAAAATTGTATTACAGTTTTAAGCCTTTTTCAAAACATCTGAACCAATCAAAACCATTGTATCCTCATAGCGTGTCCATCAGAAAGCTCCAGTCCTCAGCACTGACTCTCATTTCACAAACATGGGCACAGGACAATCAAGAACATGTAAGATTTGTTCAGAGAAAGAACTAGACTTGGGCGGGTCACAGCTGCAATGTAATGCAAGCAGTAGGAAGTTCATTCAAGGGATTATGAATCTGATCTGGTTGTCAAGGATTTAATGATACAGGTATTTAATAAATATTCAAGCATTCTCTGGATGCCCATGCTGCTTTGGGGTTTGGAGGAAGGCTGCTTTGTTTTCCTGTTCATTTTTTAAAATACCAGTCTTCCATTTTTAGGGTTTGTTTTATATGCTATGATGGGTGTGCTCAGGCTATATTTCTTTAATAGCAATGTATATCTTTTCTACTAAAAAAAAGAAAGAATTTCTAAGACAATAATAAACATTTACTAGTGTTATATAGGGTAATAATAGAAGGTATAAATAAAAATGTTGCAGGCATTGGGAAAGGATAACTAAGAACCTAGTAAATGGATGCAGATTAGTAAAGAAACATCTCTTCTGTCAGAATGTTAACTGATCTGATTTGATTTGATCTGATTAACTGATCTGATTTTAGTGTGTGTGTGTGTGTACATACATACATACATACATACATACACAGTATACATGCATAAATACATGCACACACTTAGCCAACTTGAGTACTGTCAGCCCCACTAGGTAAACCAGACCAGAAGATCAGCTCTGCAGGAAGACTAGAACTATCCTTTATTGAGGTAGGCTATAATAACAGAATCCTGCAAGCCTGACTGTGCTATCCTCCCCTCCTTATACCTCAGTGAATCAGGGAGCTGTTTGCCTGATCCACTTCCAAATATTATCTTGCTTCCCAGGACTTAAAAAACATTTCAGCCCTCTGCCTAGGCAATGGTTCTTTGCATATTTCTGTCAAGGTCATATTCTCATCTTACTCTCTACAGGTACTTGTCAGAGTAAAAAAACCCAAAAACCTCCAGATATTGATCTACTGTACATCTTGAATCAGTCTTGACTATGATAAGAATTATAGCCCAACAGTATTGGGGAACTCAATCCAGGAAACCACTGGTATATAGTAGGGGAAGGCAACACTCTTAGGGTGGAGGGCACATTTGGGAATTTGAAACCATGCCATGGTCCTCCAGCTAACCCAAGCCATTTTGCTTTTCTTGGGCAGGTGGGCATGTTTCCAAACAAAACACTGGACCACCCAACATTTTTATTTTCTAGAACTGCCAGTGAGGCCTTTGGGAGTCAAAGATGATTTTGTGGAAATAAAATTGTGCTAAAGTTTCCCAGGGATTGATTGAAATTATCAGAATGTTATATATAGTCCACGTTCTCTTAAGCAGAGAGATACAGATGTTACATTATGTCATGTCCCCATGTACAGATTTTACATGACTTTCAGCCTATTTTTACACAGCGTGTATCCTTTGTGGCATTCACAGTTACATTGACCACCAGGAGACATCTTGTTACCAGTTTCATCCTTACTGGGAATCATCAGACATGAATGGCCAGATGTTATTCTATGAGGTGCAAACCAGCTACCAGGAATTGAACTCACAGACCTTTGCGCTTGGATGATTATATACAGTACATTAGCTTTAGTTGCTATCAGGGTCCTGTCGATTCCCAGTAAGGATGACATTGGGAACATAGTGCCTCCTGGTGGTCGGTATAATTGATTGATTGTTAGAAGAAATGGCAGGGAGGAGGATTGGGAGCTGGAAGGCTTGTGAGCATGAAAAGGGTCCACAAACACATTAGTGCTCACAGACTTGTCAACTGAGAAACAGATGCAGACTTGCTGTTTGCTCTTTCCTACTGTAGGGATGTCTTTTTCCTTTGAACATGATGTGCTTATATTGATTAACTGATTAAGTGTCATCAAGTGAGTGTTGACTCTTAGCAACCACACAGACAGACCTTCTCCAGGATAAGCTGTCCCCCACCTGGCCTTTCAGATCTTCCAATAGCTCACCCATTGCCTTTGTAATCAGCCTCTTCTCTTTTTCTTTCTTTCTACCTTTTCCACCATTATGAACTTCTCCAAGACCAAATTTCAAAAGCACTAATATTCTTTCTATCCTGCTTCTTCAAGATCCAACTTTTGCTTCCATAGAGTGTCACACAGAAAACCAGAGAACTGCAGAATTCTGGTTTTAGCAAGTATAGAAACATAACAGCATATGAAGATCTTTCCCAAGGCCTTCATGGCTACTCTGACAAGTACTACCTTGTTGGTACGTATATTTCTTCATCGCTTGTTCCTTTACTGTTGATAGTTGCTCCTAAAAAGCAGAAGCTACCCACCACTTCAGTAACTTCTTTGGCAAGTCTGAGGCTGCTGGCTGAATCTGTTGTCATTATTTTAATCTTCTTTATATTGAATCTAAGTCCCATTTTTTTCACTGTGCTCCTTGACTTTCATTACTAGAGCTCTTAGATCATTTGCATTTTCTACTATCAGAATAATATTTTCAGCCTAGCACAGATTATTGATGTTTCTTCCTCTAGTTTTAAAACCACACTCATCTTCTTCCAATCCAATTTCCCTCAATATATATTCAGCATATATTGCTTATATACCTATAAATAAAATGACAACATAAGGCTTGATTCTTCTCTAAACTGAAAGGAACTTTTTCTCTAAAATGCTCACATTCAGAAATGAAGACATGCACCCCTAAAGTAGAATACTAAAGTTATAACATCTCTAAAGTATAATATTAAAAAATAGGTGGAATATTAAAATCAGAGAGGTAACCCATTAATGGCTATCCAGAGGGCAAGATCCTTCTGTCTTGTGTTTTTTTTTAGAAAAGAAGAGATTTCTCAGGAAATCAACAATACGGTCAGCCTGGTCTTGTGCCTGCAATCATTCAGCAGTGCCTACCTAATTTCTTACACACACACACAGAAAGTGGGGGAGGGGGGGAATGGTCAAAGCTTGAAATTGTTCCCAACACACATTCTCAGCCATATATTTTGGATGTTCTATTTCTTAGGGCCAAAGGAGAACCAAGAGCAGCACACTCATGTGCAGGAGAAATAGTTCTGACCCCAATGTTTTTTAAAGCCGTGGTCCCTAAACTAGAGCCCTGCCTCTGCGTGTTGCAATCCCTGCATACTCATCAAAGGATGCCCAGTTGGAGAAGGCAGCTCTAAAGTCATAGGGTGGGAGAAAGCCATTGAAAATGTGGAATGGGAGGCATGGGAGGATAAACTGAATCCTCTTACGATCACTTCCAATGCTTCCAGCTTTACACTTTTAAAAATTATTTCTACACAATGACTGGTTCAGTGTCCATCTCAATTGGCTCCCATCCTGCAAATTATCAGGAGCTGGCTGGGCCCTGCCTGTGGAAAAAGGCAGAAAATAAAGAGCTGACTTTTTAAAAATCCTATATAAACTGACTGAAATTCATTAAATTATTCAAGTAAACCTACTCAGAAAGTGGCTGACAATAAAGGGCTGTGTAACATCATAAGGGAGGAGATAATCCATCTTGGTGCTATATCAAGTTGATGTTATAACATAGACTGAATGCTGAATTGTCTCCTTAAATGAAAGATAAAACTCTGCAGGTGGAAAAATTGAAGCAATATGATTTGAAAAGGGGTTTTTAAAAATATCTGGCCATAACATTTTATATATAGAACTACATTTATCTACCAGTTGTGCAAATAGATGCTTGTTTGGTCATCATAGCAAATAAAAACCAAGTTTATACAGCCACATAGGAAAATTTTTGAAAGGTGACTATAATTTCTTCTTTAGTAAAAAAAATTAATCATATGTATATAAGGAGATAAGCAAGCTTCTACAGATTGAAGGTGGCCCTAATAAATGTTATGATATATTTGTGGATGTTGCTGCAAGATACATGGATGGACATATGACACACAAAGACATATTTGTTGAACTACTCATTGAGAATGGATCATTATTATACTTTCTCACATTAGCCGAGAAATTGGAAGACTGAGGAAATAGGCAGGTGTCTATTTTCCTGCAGTTAAAATAAGTACATTTCACTGTAGTACAAAACACTAATAACAGTCTAAGAGTGAAGTGAAAAGACCATAGCAATCTTAGATACCTCAAAAAAAAAAAAGCCTGGAACTAGGATTGTCAACTGGTTTGCTCCTGTCTTGTGCATGTACCAAAATCAAAAGATGGAGCTCTTTGTGGAATGGAATTAACTTGTGCCTTGTAGCTTGGCATCACACTACAGTATTGATAAAGATGAGGTATGGGGATATTTTGCTAATGGGCAATCTGGCTTGAAAAGAAGCTAGCTCTCAGAGAAGGTTAACAACACAAAAGAGAGAAGGAGGAGAAGGAAATGACAATATGTGCATGAAACACACAACCCCCTCCCCCCCAATACTGATAATGGAGGGGAAATTGTTTAATTCAAAGATATAAAGGCTACTAAGTGGTCATCTGAGTAGTATTTCCCAAGTTGGTGCCCACAAAGTATATTGGATTACAGTGCTGGGTGCCAAGTGGGGAAGACTTCTCTAGACTAATGAAATATTTTGTATCAATCCATGGGAAGATTGATACATTTACATCCAAAACATGGATTTAAGTAATATTGAAGTCAATGATACTTCTGTAGAAAAGATGGAAATAATCATTCTTCAAAGGTTCTTAAAACTCTCTTCCAGGATTTTGCAGTATACTGTGCCACTCTACATCAAACAGAGCACTATATTCTCCAAACACCTGCTTAGTGGAAAGGGTTTAAATGTCAAAGAAGCTATTCTGATAGATGTTTTCACAGTTCATCCTTTGCAAATCGAACAAAGAAATGTGTATAGCTTATGCCACTGGGAAGGTACAATGACTAAAAATTACTCCAATAACAAACATTATGCCTCCTCTACGGAGGACTGAATGTAGGGCATGAGCTCTATTCCAGAAAAGGGACCCGATTCTTTAACAGCATTAACAGCTGCATTTTAATCTGATCCCAGAGCCTCAAACTATTTTGTATGATCAGAAATGCAAGCACGCCTTCTTTTTAGGCTGTGTTTTAACAGCAGAAAACAGTAGGAGACTGCATATAATGTTGCCAGCTGGCCACAAAAAAGTACTACATCGGACTGCTCCTGAAGAGCAGGCAAGTTTTCATATGCAGTAAGCAGCTGATGAATCTCTTCATGGGAAGGAACTAAATATATCACTTGCTTATGCTGCAGATCATCATCTTTAAATGGACGGTGGCCAGCCCTAAGCACAGGACCAGGATGTTTTACAAAGGCAACAAACGTTCCTCCCTGAAAGTGGGGGGAGTGCCAGAGGAATGATATGTAATTCAAAAATTCAAGGCATGAAAAAAACAATGACTGTCCACAATATGAAAAAAAAGCACCTGGTTTAGGCACCTCTAAAACCTTAATTTCTGATCAAGCAAATGTGTTTCTCTTTCCTTATCACAATTTCCACTAATATTCTACAAGAGTGTCAACCTATTTCTTAGATGAAGGAAGTCATTCTAGAATATCACAGGATGTGATACGAATAGGTGCTCCAGAAAACAAAACAGATATGATAAATATATGGCCAACTTCAAGAAAAAATTGTGTCTGAAGGTACCATCATATCTAGCAGTTTGTCTCATGTCAGATATATGAAACTATATAATCTTTTGTATTAGAACTATCAGATTCACAGCATTGAGGATGCTATTTGGTATTCTCCCACTATGTATCCTTCAAAAAATAATGGAAGCAGATTAATAGCAACTGAACATCCATATCCCTAGGGAAATGTACCACAGCATAGTGGTAGCATCAGTATGGAGCATGAATCAAATACCACTGTGGAGTTTCAAAACTTCTTTTCAAATTGTTTCTTATTAATCAATTATGATCTTTAGTGTTCCCTCAGTGATGTTTTGGATTTTGCAAAGTTGCTTGGGGTTTTGAGTTAGTGTTGACTCCTGGCAACTGCCTGGACTAGTCCCTGCAGTTTTCTTGGCAAGATTTTCAGAAGTGGTTTGCCATTGCCTACTTCCTAGGGCTGAGAGAGAGGGGACTGGCCCAAGGTCACCCAGCTGGCTTTGTGCCTAAGGCGGGACTAGAACTCATGGTTTCCTGGTTTCTAGCCTGATGCCTTAACCACTACTCCGAACTGGGTCTCTTTGCAGTTAGCATTCATGAAATAGAAATAAAACTGATATTCAGTAGTTTGCATGATCTTCCTCTATCCCCATTCAGTGTGTGTATTACAAGGATAAATGAAAACAAATGAAAATCAATCTTCTTGAGATATCATTAGCATGGGATATATTGTACTTTGGGGACTTTATTTTCAGATCTTCTGAGGTTCTTATCTGACCTGTGGAATGTCTGAATGTTAAATGGATGAACTTTCAAATAGAGATTGACCTCATTACAGTAACCATACCTATTGAAAAGTCCCAAGGCAGGATTTACATGGAGCCTGGAGGATTAATAATGGGCTTGCTCTAATAGTGGGAAGGCCCTCTTGGATGACTGTAAAGACCTATAATTTTAATGACCATTCTCCAGCCAAATCTTAAAATTGGAAATGTGATCTATAAAAAGAAGAGCACATTCAATATTACAGGTATTCCTTGACTAAGGACTATTAGCAGGAGATTTTTCCTCTCACATTTGGAAAAGGTGTCAGGAGAAAGAAGAGGCTGGATGAGAAGTAGAATTGGACCAAGATGGATTTAGTGAACAAATGAACTCATGTTTCTGGAGCTGATATCCATTTGTTATCTGTTATACTACTCTGGCTGCTTGGCTTGAATTGCTACCTGTTCCTTTAGTCATTAACATGTCTTCCTTCCTTCCTTCCTTCCTTCCTTCCTTCCTTCCTTCCTTCCTTCCTTCCTTCCTTCCTTCCTTCCTTCCTTCCTCCCTCCCTCCCTCCCTCCCTGTCTTCCTCCCTCCCTCCCTCCCTTCCTTCCTTCCTTCCTTCCTTCCTTCCTTCCTTCCTTCCTTCCTTCCTTCCTTCCTTCCTTCCTTCCTTCCTTCCTTCCTTCCTTCCTTCCTTCCTTCCTTCCTTCCTTCCTGGAGCAAAAAGAATACATACCACTCCCTTCCTTCAAATTTCCTTTCAACCACAAGCCTGTGAGAGATGTTCTGTTAAGAAAGTGTGACTGGCTCAAAGCCACCTAGGATGCTTCCGGGGCCAAAGGTGAACTTGAACATAAGTCTCCCCAGTGCTAGCCCAGCACCTTAACCACTACATCACATTGGCTTTCTATACATTATGATAGTATACTCTTAAGGAAAATACAAAATTATTGGTATCACTTTAGAGTGACCGTGCTCCAGAGTTTTGAACTGTCAGTCTGGATATCTAAGTATCCTCTTGGTAACCCTTGCAATGGAGGTTAACTGTCCCATCATGGAAAGAAACAGGCATGAAACCAGAGCAGCTTGACAGCCATTACCTTTTCTCTTCCTTGACAATTAATGGCTTATCCAAGTGAGATGGGTAAAAATGGCCAACCACGCAACTTCTGATTCACATATGCCAATCCTACCCTTGAACAAATTGCTTTTTGTAAACTGTTTTGCAGGGTTGTTGTAGGAACACAACAGTGAGTTCCTTGAAAGAAGGGCGAGGTACAGATGGAGCCAATCAACAAATCAATCAGAAAAATACTGTATGGTTCAGTTAATAAGAGCCTCTTAACTGCTTAGGAAGCAGTCCTTCTCTATGTGCTACATTTAGGAACTGATTAATACAGAAACTGGGTGCAGGGTGTATGTCTGATTGACCTGCTTCAAAAATTAGCATCAGAACTCCTATGCAGGAAAGGAGCTGAAGAAGAATGGCTTGGAGCTGGCTGCTCGCCCTAGATTTTTTGTTGGTGTTTTCTCTTTCCCAAAGGCATGTTCGCTTACATAGCCTTGATCCTGTCGGCACAAAGCGAGCATCTTTCTATTCGTCAAAGGGCAGCTTATTTATTTATTATTTTGCATAGAACTATTCAACCTTGTTGCTCTGATTTTGTAACAGGCCAAACTCCAATCCCTAACAGGATAAACAAGATTGTGGGGCTAATGATTTGTGAACTTGGCCTGGATGCCATTTTGCAGCAGAAATTCCAGCCTCAGAGACTTTGCAACTTGCTAATAAAGCATTTTTGGCGGAAGCTGTGCAAACAGGATTTTACAGGCCCCAACTCTGAGTTCCTAGCGCTGGCACAACTTTCAGTGACAATGCCTCTTTTCAGAATAGCTTAAACCTCCAATAATAAGCCAGTTGTAGCTGTGCCAGTTTGCCTCTCCCCAATCAGCCACTGCTTTTCTCCCTATTTTAATTAATCTACAAGTATGATTTTTCCCCCCAAGGTAGTAAAACCTCCAGCATACTTTAGAAGCAGCCTCAATTATGTCACTGATGCTTTTTCTGACAGCAGTATGTCATTTTTAAATTCTAGTCAGACACTTTTTTCTTTATAAATTAAAATAAGAGAGAAGAATCCTTCCATGGACAAAAACAAACAGAGCAGGAGATGGGCTGGGACACATTGCTCACAGGCTTTGGAGAGAAACCTGGTGAACCTGTTGGGGTGTAAAACAGCATCCTTCTGATTTATCTTTGGTTCACACTATTTTCCACATCACAAACAAGTGATTACTGAGGATAACTTCCATTGCTCCAAAATGTAGCAGCAGGGTGTTCCCAACATGTATGGGTGAGCCAGTCCCAACCTAAGACCTTTTGCTTCTTAGAAGCAAAAGGCAAGATGATACCTGTCAATCGTCCCCATGCAGAAGATGACTGGGCTGAGAATTGACACTTCCTTCACAACAGGGATGCTGTCATGCACTGTACCTGAAAATAGGTTAGGGATGCAGGACAAGTGGTGTGACAAATGGAATGTCCTGCAAGGGGGAAAAAAAAAAAAAGATCAGATTACAAACATCAGCCGAGAACCTGCCTCTGTTGTCCCACAGTGTCTGCTGCCTGAGTTGGTGGTTGTATTCTGCCTAATAGGAGGGCTGGTTCTAATATAAACATCATAAATCCTTTTTAGAGCAATTGTTTTCCTGGTATATGTGTGTATGTGTATATGTATATGTGTGTGTATATATATATTGTATATATAATATAATGTATATACTATATATAATATAGTGAAATTCAAAGTGATATCTCTTGATAAGAATACCCAGGCCAAGAAGTTTTTTCCATTGACAAAGGACAAAATGGCTCCTATTCTAGTTCAAATAGAGAAATTGTTTGGCAATTGAATCTTACTTTAACACAGTCCTTAGGTTAAGAACGCCCAGGTTACAGATGACCCATAGTTAAGAACAGAGCCTATTGTAGCAAAATTTGAGTTAAATACACAGTGATGCCAAGTAAATACACAATGGTTCGAATTCATTACACAATACTACTTATATAGTATTATACAATAATACAGTTCCGGCTTACATACAAATTTGACAGACCTTGGGAGTGGGAACTCATTCTTAAATTGGGGACTACCTGTAATCTGATTTCTCTATCAGAGAAGAGCAGGCTAGCTTCAGAGGTTCAGAACAAATCACGTTGTGCACATCCTAACCCTAATCCTAACCTTGCCATTCATAACTTCTAGCTGCCTCACTCCATCAAATGGCAGAGCAAGCTGTGATGGACTCCAAGCTTCCACTTCACCCCAAAGTTCCCTTTATGTTAACTCTTGACATTGATCCAAATAACCAAAATATGTGGACATATTTCCCCTGAAATATAAAACTGAATATACATTATTGTTAATCAAGCAAACAAGAAAAGCTCTCTTTCTTAGGGGAGCTAACAGTTTCATTCTGCATAAAAAGCCAGCCACTTGTAACAAATGGCAGGATTAAAGACATGCACATTCCTAGGCCTTTGCCTTCCTGTCCTGTTTTGTTGATAGGCACCATGGGGCAACAAGGAATTTGTCTGCCAGCCCCATGATCCAGCTAGCTAAAATGCAACCTTTGGCATTCTGGAGTTCAACAGTCTTGGGCAAGAATCCAACACAGTATTAAGCTGTCTTGATTCAGGAGGTTCTGTGTTTGTCACCCTGCTGTTTAGGATTTGCTGGGATTTTTTCCCCCTCTAAGTTGAAAATAGCTATTTCATTAGAAGGGGTAAATCTGATTGGTTCTGTTTTTTTTTTTTTAAATTAAAATAGGATATGCATTCTCTCCTAAATAATATTTTGTTTTTCCCATGTTAGAAACATTTTTCTTTTTCTGTGGCTTGTTGCCTTCACAGTCACCAGTTTCTCTAGTGTTATTCTGGCCCACACCCCTGTATGTGATGGCTGGAAGCCTAAAATAGCCTGATGTCTTGGGATGTTTTCATGCACTTTTTTTTTTGCTCTTTTCCCCTGTTTTTAATTTGTGCCAATTTTTCCTCCTTTTCTTTTTCTTTTTGTTTCAACAGTACCTGTTTCGGTGGGGAAATATATAGTACTTTATGTTCACAATCAAATATATTGCTCATGGAAGTAGATATCATTTCATTCTATTCAGCATTAGTTAAATTCTAGCTTGAGTATTACAGCCGACACTTCAAGAAATGGAGAAAAACAGAACAGGTATAGAGAAGGGGATGAGGATGATTTGAACACTGTGAAATTAAAAGAGAGAGAGATTGAACAAACCAGGTTCAGTGTGTTTAACTCATCTGTAGGCAGAGAAGATTGAGGGAAGATATAATAGTCCTTTTCAAAGACCTGAAGGGATGTCATACTGTGAAGGTTAAAACCTGTTCTCTATCATCCTGGAGTGCAGGACATGGAATAATGGTCCTAAGTTACAGGTAGGCAGATTCTGAATGATTGCTGAAAACACCTTCCTAACAGTAAGAGCAGTTTAGCAGTACTGTAGACCCAATTACCAAGAGAGATGGTGAGGTACTTTTCACTGGAGGTGTTCAAGCAGAGGCAGAACAGTCATCTGTCAGGGATACCTTAATTTAAGTTCCTTCCCTGAATAGGAAGTTGGACTTGATGGCTAAATCTGTGTTGCGATAGAATTATTGTTTTGTTTTCCTTGGGGGGGCAGGGAGAGATCTATATAGCTTAGGTCTCTAAAAGCAAAGATGCTTTATATTGCAACCTCCAGGTATGTCAGTTAGTACCATATATAGTATTTATAATAATAAGGGTTTATAATTTATCATGGCCACAATCAGAACAGACTTCACTATGTAGCATCCTTGGTGCAGCTGATGGTATCTGCCCTAAACCTTCTTGGAAAAAGGGCTGGGTTTGGGAACTGCTGTTTAAATTTTCCATTGACTCCCAAGTGTAGCATCCCTCCAGGCATTATGGAAAATGCAGTCAGCAGCTCCTAGCTGCTGATTCAGAACATGGCTAGCTCTATTTGCATATAACCCTGCCAGAGCCCACGGAGGGCACCCATCAGAAGGCACCCAAACTAGGACTAGTTGTAGAGATAACCTATCAGTTCAGGACACATCAGTCTGCGCACAAATGTGCCCCATAACCTTTCACAGTGAGAGGTATGCCTCTGTATTTCTTTAAGGAAAAAAGCATTTCCATTTTTCACAGGTACCTTTAATGTACCACAAGCTAACCAATGAAATCTAAAATCTCTTTGCAGTTACTTAACATTGGTTACACCTATCATGCTGTATATTTCATTGTTGCTGCCTCTCCTGAACTTTACCTGCAGCTTTATTTAAACACTGAAACATGGGAAATGTCCCTCCCTCCCTCCCTCCCTCCCTTCCTTCCGCTACATAGGCTATGAGCATCTGGTTCCCAGAATGACTTTGCTTATCATCAAATTCAATGGCCCCACGCATTTCACTTGTACTATGGTGGAAAAAAAAAGTTTGATATGTCAGGATTAGGAACCTTCCAAACCTAAAAGTTATTGGCTGCCAGAGCCAGACAGTTAAAAAGCCCATCACCAATTGTCCTATAAGAAGAAGTCCAGTAAGGACCTGCAGTTGATTCCAGAGACCTCCATTAATTGAAACTGGATGACCTCCTTGGCAGAAAGAACAATACCTCCCAAGGGCTACTGAAAAAAATGATGTCATTTAAAAATCCTTACATGTATTTTCTATGTTGCTGTGGTATTATTCTGTTCCTTTTTTTATCTGGAAAATGAACTCTTTTTATTCCAACATTTCACTCCTAAATCTTTGAAAGAAGAAAGAAGCACTGGATTTAATGAACTGCTGCCAAATTTATCAGTACTTGCTCTTACAAAGAACGGGCTGTTTGGTTCCTAAAATCTCCCCCCAACTGTCAGTTTTTCTTGCAGTTTCTTTCCATGTGGGGAAACTTACTCCCGAAGCTGATTCACATGATTTTTTTCTTTAGACAATGAACTTGTGATTATCTTGATCCATTTCCATGAGTCATGGTGCATATTTGTACTTGCTCATTATCTGTTTTTTTGATGGATAAAATTATGACATGTGAAGCTAGTTGCTAAATTGAGCACCGTAGGAACAGTTCTTACACAGGAGATGGTGGATCCTGCTTCGGTGCATCTAGATTCCCGTGCGCTCTGTTTCTGCCTCCTCCAGGTGGGGATGAACATGGGGCAAATCAGGGTTATATACTGTAGCTGGCTACCTAGGGCCTGTTCAGCTAAAGTACCTGGTTTTCATAGTTTTTTCATGAAGTTAGACTTTAAAGAAGCAGGATAGGAAGAGTATTGATGCCTTTGAACTTTGGTGTTGGCAAAGATTCCTAAGAATACCATGGACTGCCAAGAAAACAAACCAATGGATCATTGAACAAATCAACCCAGAGTTCTCGCTCGAGGCACAAATGACCAGGCTCAAATTATCCTCCTTTGGACATATTATGCAAAGATCTAGCTCTCTGGAGAAGGCTCTAATGCTAGGAAAGGTAGAAGGAAATCAAAGAAGAGGACAACCAACAGCAAGGTGGATAGACTTAGTTATAATGGCAATACGTGCACCATTGGGTGACTTGAAAGAACAGGTTAGGGATAGATTGTCATGGAGAAGGTGGTCGCTAGAAGTCGAACATGACTTGATGCCACATAATCAATCAATTTTCATAGGAGACCTCATCTTTGTAATGTAGGCAAACTTCACTACCCACGAACACTAAACTGCCATTTCTCTTTGCTGCATCTTGGTGGCTCAGTGATGAGGCCAAATATAACCTATTGATAACTGATGACAGGGGTTGTTAGAGTTCTTTTTTTTTTAGATTTTTTATCCTGCTTTTATTATTTTTATAAATAACTCAAGGCAGAAAACCTACCTAATACTCTTTCCTCTTCCTCTTTTCCCCACAACAACAACCCTGTGAGATGAGTTGGGCTAAGAAAGAGTGACTAGTCCAAGCTGGTTTTGTGCCTAAGGTGGGACTAGAACTCACAGTCTCCTGGTTTCTAGCCTGGAGCCTTAACCACTAGGCCAAATGGGCTGTTTTCTCTACCTCCATATTGTGGAACTGAAAGCTGCCAATGTTTCCATGCTGTATACCTGGCCTTAGGAGAAGGGGTCCAACTCGGTTGCAGAAGCCATACTTTAAATGTAGGAGGTTGGAAAAGACTTTTGTCTAGAACCCTGGAGAGATGAGTAGAAAATATCTGAGATGGCTGGATCAGAGATTTGACTTGGTATAAGGTAGCTTCCTGTAAATGATTAGGGTATCTTCACACTGATAGAAAGGATCTGCTGCTGTCAACTATAGCTTTAGTCTCAGGTAACATACATGTGTCTGTGTATGTGTACAGTCAGGGTTAAGACATAGTGCTAAACCGTACTTGGCTTAACCCCAGTTTATTGGTTCCACACTTTCTGTGCTATCAGTCTCACAATCTAAATTTACAGCAGCATTCTCAGGTTGGTGCTATCTTTGCATGTAGAAGAACCCTAAGCCAGCCATAATTGGTGGGCTTTATAAAACATGCTAAACTATTGGTTCTAGCTGACAAATCAGAATGATTGGGTTCACCCAATAACCAGAGCCAAAGAAACCATATTCTGATTGCACCATATTTTACTTTGCTTGTTCTTATATACTGTGGCACTCACTACAGCTATATCAGTTGTTAAATAATTTTCAGGAAATTTAATTACACTGTTTCATAGGCTCATTTCCTATTGTTTGGAGAAACTGTACAAATGTTCTATCTGAATGTGCTCTTTTTGTTTGTTAAATCATATACTCTGATCTGTGAGGAAGGATAACTTTTTCCAAACATTAATTGCTTCCCAACTTACTGAATAGGATACAAATGGTGAAGACACTGTGTCCAAAATGTTTAAAGTCTTTTAAATAGAAAATACTCTTTTGAAACATTTGTTCTAGAACATCAAATAATAGTACCCTTTCATTTACACTGCAGGGGTCAATTTTAATAGCATAACATCTATTATCTCTGCTTGGGGGATAGCAGATCTCACCATCCTGAATGTGATTCCAGGCACTAATTTTCCAACTACAGAAAACAAAATTTAGTTGAATCTCAGTATTTATATTTACAGCTCTTTTCATTAGGCTTTGTTATTCAAGGAATGAGACCATTACTGGAAAAATCCAGAAGTTCTTAATTTTATTATTAAGTCCTTCTGCCTCACATCTATTAGTGACCATTCTGCTTTTTCAACATACAAGCCATCAGACAAATCAAAACTTCACTTACAAAGCCAAATCTAACACTTTTAAATTTTGGAGGAATGGAATAAGTATATTACTTCTAATCATGTTCTGAGATGTCTTGGACCTCAGCTTGTTCTAATAAATTATGGATGAAAAAATAAAAGTATCCACACACAAACATGTGTGCACACATCCACATGTGCATGATATGTGAACTCAAAACAACACATAAACTGTCTGAGTAATGCTTTGGGAGAAAAATTGAACTCTTCCCTCTAACTAATTAAACTGTACTACGTGTCCTTGTATAGTTCCTGGAGCTTTTCTGGTTCACTCAGTTTCAATAGCTACATAAAAACTGGAGCCAGGGCTCCTGAATGACTAACTAAGAACAAAAGCAAGTCCCCTGAGCATTTTTGAGCAGCCAGCAAAATGAGGGAAAGTTATTTTGGATTAATCAATGTACTTCAATTACAATCACATTTAACCGTAACAGCAGAAAGGACTACAAACCAGAAAGTACTGTACCAGGTTTGGAAATGTCATTGACCAGGTTGCTCTTGAGAATACTTTCATCTCTCTTTTTCTCTCACATGTATTCCATAAATTGGTATTTATAATTGGTATTATAAATAGGTCCAAAATACATAAATAAATCTCAGCAGTATTTGGTGAACTTTAGAGGGCAAGTTTCCTGTGTTCCATCAAATTGGGATAACCCTGTTTTGAAAGGAAGGGCAGAATCTACCTTTCAAATAAATAAAGGCATGAATCAAATGTGAACCCTAGCTGATCTCAAAAAGTTAAGCAGGATCAGGAATAGTTTTAGTGCTTGGATGGGAGATCCCCGGGGAATTACAGGCTGGAAACTGAACTGGGAAGTTGTTAAAAATTGTGAGGAAGGCAATGGCAAACCACTTCCATTTCTTGGGCAGCTTTCTGTTGCCAAAAAAATCTATGTAAGAGGCTGTGAAAAGACCCAGATGTGAAAGGCAAAATGTGATTTAGAGTATGCATGGGTGCAGATGTAACATCTGTCAAGGACGGCTTAAATCAGCAGTGTTCTTTCTTGGGTTCATGTGGCTGTTGCTTGAACCTGGGAAAAGATCCACTTGCTGTAAGAAGTTTCTGAGTAGTGATACATACACACACACTCCAAATTACACTTTGTACTTTTAATCTGGATCACTGCATAGCCCTATCACCTAGACATGTTCAGGAAGTCACCGGGAGTCAAGCCCATTTAAAGATTTTTCTTTATTGCCTACAGATATGTTTTGAGTGACAGCTGAATAGTCTGTCACACCCTGCCTTCATTTCTCCCTCTCCATTTCCTTTATGGCATAGAGCAAGTTATAGCCTGCTGTCTGTCTGTTTATTTATTTAAATGTCTATCCTGTGTTTCCTCTGGGTACATATTCCCCTAGTCTTTATCTTCACAATAAGAGAGTGAGGCACATTAGGATAAGTGAGAATTACTCTCAAAATTAACATGTGCTTCATGGGTAAATGGGAATTTGGCTCTCTACAAGGCAAACATAAATATTCTATTTTATTTTTTGCATCTGGCTTTTTTTGGTAATAACTTTATTATTTTTTTAAAAAAAAGAACAGTAAAAACTAGCAAGAACTAATATTAAGAAAAAGAAGAAAAAGAAAGAAATTGGAAAAGAAGAAAATAGTAAAGTTCAAAAGTGCAGGAAAAAAAGAAAAGGAGAGAAACGACAAAAGAAAGAAAAGAACTGATTTCCAATCCTCCTTGCAACAGATATAAGTAACAACATACATCAAACTCTTGCTCTAATTTTACAACATAGCTTCCATTATTTCTATTAACTCATATTATTTCTAATCATCAAACCCATACAACATAATTTCATTTTTTTCTGTTTCCTGCAGAGTCCAAAAAACATTTCCAGTTAGCATTAAAATTGTACAATGTCTTATCTTGAATCAAAGCTGTCAATTTTGCCATCTCAGCCAACTCCATCAGCTTCACCATCCATTCTTCCATTGTAGGTAATGCCGTATCTTTCCACCTCTGTGCATATAAAAGCTTTGCTGCTGTTATCATATATAAAAACAAAGTTCCATAGGTTTTTTCCCCTAACTGTTTATCCATCAAGCCCAAAAGGAAGGAGTCTGACTTTGATTGAATATTAATCTTTAAAATCTTCTGTATGAAAATATGTGTCTCATTCCAATTTTTTTGTTTTGCTTTTTTACAAGTCCACCAGAGATGATAAAATGTCCCTCCTTGTGGTTCACATTTCCAGCGTACATTCGAAGTACCTTTATACATTTTAGATACTTTTTCTGGTGACAAGTACCAACAATACATCATATTATAAAAATTCTCTTTAAGGTTATAAGACAATGTAAATTTCAATCCTTTCTGCCACATATTTTCCCATTATTCCATCTGTATGTTATAGCCAAAGCTTTTAGCCCATTTTATCATACAGTCATTAACTTGTTCATCTTCTGTCTCTAATTTCTATAAAAGTTTATACATCTTTGCAATAACATGTTCATCATTAGTACATAATTCCGCTTCAAATTAAGTCTTACCATATTCAAAACCATAAGTCCTTTTATCTATTTTAAATCTTTCTTGTAATTATACATAGGAAAGCCATTGACACATGTATTCTTCTAATGTTAATTCCTCTCTTCTCTTTAATTTAAAGTCCCTTTGAGTTGTAGAGGATGATCTACATCTGGAATTCTGTACAGAACAAGAGTTGGGCTACTGTCCTGCTTGAACTCTGTTACTCACCATAATAATTAACTCAAGTACTAACAGCCAACCAGACAGGAACCAATATAGCATTACGGTAGTCATGCTTGAAGTTTTCCAGCACTTGGAGAAGGACAAAATGAACTAAGAGAACAAACCGTCCTAAACAGCCCAATAACCACTGAGTGGCCATAGGAGGCTGAGAGGATGAAAAACAGGCACAGAAGGAACAGAAATGAAGGATTCTGATGAAAGAGGCCACAGTTAGGTAGCTACAACACTGAACAGAGAGCTTCCATGCTGCAAAAGTCTCCGTAACTGATCTTTGAGAAGGAATGGAATGAGAACATTTGTGTATAAAGGTCAAATTATTGCTAGATTCACATATTGCAGAAACCATGGTTTGTTTTAATTGTGGTTTGTTAAATAAGCCAGGATCTGACACAGAGAAGAAGTTTCAAATCATGGTTGATACTGTGGTTAGATTCACACACTGACTCCAGCCCCATCATAACCAAATAAACCACATTTTAGCTTAGTGGGACATGTGAATCCAGTATTTATCAATTGCAACAGGACAGAATCCCTTTTTAGTGTAAAAAACATGTGTATGCTTAACCTACCACTTTCTCTCTCTCCTCAGTACCAGCATGTTCCCCCTCAATTAAGCTTTGATACTAGAAAAAGGCTTAGTTTTGAGAGCAGCAGCTGTAGGTTTTGTTTTACTTTTTTAAAATAATTGTTACTAAAAATATTTCACCATATGTATATAAAATTTGGGCTGTTCCAGGTTATGAAGTTCTGTAGCTTAAACGGCACAGCATGTTTTAAACCATTTCAATTCTTGGCACTCTCAGATAGAAATAAGAAAATATCCTATTGGAAGCCTTGGAGATCACTGTAGTTCAGTAGGTCCAAATTAAGGCATACTCTAGTTTGGATTACAATGTCATTTGAATCTGGATCATGGCTCAGTTTCTAATGGAACATAAACTTAGCTCGTAATAATCTTCTTGGCTTACTTTGCAAAGTCATGGTCTGATGTACCATTGAGACTTTGCTTGGGAATTTACTAAATGTTGATATCCTCTTTTGGCCTCCTGACATAGAGCCAGGTGGCAGGAAGAACAGCATGCAAATAATGTGTCATTCTTCATAGTAGCACAGGGAGGGGGTGCATTTCAAAACTAAAGGAGATACAGGAGGGATTAGTCTCTCTTGACCCATAAGTAATTCTGATTTATTTAGTACACAACAACACAGGAAATCCCACTTGGATAACTATCACAAAGGTGACTGGGATATCATCAAAGGAGGAGGAGGACCAGGAAGCCACTGTTTGGAGAGTGTTGTTATGTCACTTGTACCCATCAATAAAACTCATAAATAAGTGTAATACTAAGCATGGTTAATGTTAGGCACAAACCTATAGGCAGTGGTGAATAAATTGAAACAATAGTTTGAATTTCCTCAAATATTTAGCCAATATCTGTACAAGCTACTTTAGAGGATACCATGCATGATGGGGATATATTATGCGGAACCCAAAAGGCTGTCAAGTCTGTAGCTTGAGAATCAGCCAATGTGATTGAGTATTCACACATACAGTGTTCTAAAAAGATCAGCAAGACTTTTCATTTTGCTAGAATGCCTTTAAAGACTCCAGCAAGATGTATTTCTTCCTGGACTCCCATCAGAGGGATCCATTCCTGACCACAATGATGATAAAATGCTGAAATATGAATTGTGATGTCAGAAGGCAAGCTGACACAACTTTTATCACAACTCACTCAAGTACGTAGGGGACCGAGTTGTCATTGCAATGACCATTCCATCATTTATCCTTCCTTGTCCCTCTCCATAGATGTGAATGACTCCCATGTAATTGAAAATGATTGTTTCAAGATTAAATCAGGGATAATGATTTGATGCAGTGTTCCCAACTATAATCATAGAATACATTTCTTATGGAAGTATTTTGATTTCTGGTACCTTCTGTGACAAGTCAGTTATGCCTTTTCTTACTGTTTCCATGGCCCCAAGTAGTAAAGACCTTAGAGTTTTTTATTTTTTAGAAAATCTATTTTTAAGAAGTGTAACCCTGTAGATATGATATATATTTGACATTAAGTATGTGGAAACTATAAAATACAGTACCTTATGATTAAAACAAGATTAACTAGAGCTGGCCATTTCTTGCTGTCACAGGAATTTAACCCTCCTTAATATCATGGGAAGGAAAAAAGATAGCAGGCATTCAGCCATCAGAGTGGACAACAATTAAATTATTCACAAAATGTACATGTGTGTGTAAAAAGCAAATATGCTAGGCTTTTCTAGACCAGAGATTGGACCAAAGACTCATCTAGTAGAGCATTCTGTTCTCATAACCACCAGCCAGGGGCTTCTGGGAAATTAACAGGCAAGATTTGAGGGAGACAGCAGTCTCTGCTTGGATTTACTTGAAGCTGATATTGAGGGAAATGCTGCTTCTGATTCTGGACAGTATATATAGCTGTCATTGCTGTAGTTATTGGTAGGCTTATCCTCCAAAAGAGCCCCTGAGATTAGATCAAGAGGCAATCTAGCTTAGCATTCCTGCATTTTCCCAGCAACAGCTAACCATCTATTCTGGTAAGCCCATCAACTGAGCATGGATGTAAGAGCCCTCCCCTGTTCGACACCCACCAACTGGTATATAAAGCCATTTTGAGCTTTATAGATTCCATTTAGCTATCACAACTAAAAATCTGTTGTCCTAGACTCCATTGCTATTGTGTTTAGTCCTTTCAGACACATAATGCAAAGGCAAGAGTCTCTGGAGAAAACCCTGATGTTAGGACAAACTGAAGGCAATGAAAATAGAGGCTGACAAAAGACAGGTGGCTAGATATTATCACAGATGACATACACAGAGGTTTATAAGGAGTCAAAGAAGTAGTTACTGAGAGACAGTCCTGGCAAAATGATACCCATCAGGTCACATAACAGACTGAATGTCTGAACAACAACAGTCCTTTAAAGTCATCTTCTAGGCCTGTGGCCATCAGTGCATCTTATGGTAGTGAACGCCATAAACAAGCTTTCTTCAGCCAACATTCACGCTCACTGGAAAGTCCAGGAAGTCTAATCCCAATTCATATGGAGGGGACAAGGAGGGACAAAGCTGCCATGTTCATCCTCTGCTGGGTGAAGAAATGCTTAATTCTAACTCCCCTTTACTTGCTTTTTCCTTTTCTTTATATTATAGCAATAATTTATTTTTTAAAAATTCCAAATTTAAAACCTTGGATTTTTTTTACTCCCAGTCTTTGAATTAGCCCTCTGTCAACAAAGATTAAGCAATATGATTCCTTGTGGGCAAGGCTGAATTTTTTGTTCAAAAACTGAGTTGCTTTTATATATTAATCCTTTCATTTTTGGTGTATTGCTTTTTGTTATTGTGTTTGGAGTTTTTTTTTCTTTTTTAATTATGCTTTTTATGTGGTATTTGGTTACAGCTTTTGTCTTTTTATTTCCTTTTCTTATATTATAGCCTCATTTCACAGTTTCCAAGCATCACCTGGGTGGAAGAAAAGTAATGTATTGGACGAGAAATATTTATCTGGTTCATTTTGCCTAATCTGGCATGTATTTATTTTATTGCTTTTTAATTTGCTTTTTAATTAATAACAAAAGAAAAAGAAAAAAAGCCAAACATAATGATGATAATGATGATGGAGATACATGCATCATCAAAGAAAAAATGCGCTTTACAAAAAACTGAAAAAAGTACAACAAAGAAAAAACATACTATGGCATGTCATTGTCATTATAACAGTAAACTATTGCAATTCTATATACACTTATCTAATGCAAATATTATTCAAGTACGTATATATTTCTAATACATTTATATGACTATCATGTTATTTTTTTTTAACCTACTGTATTTTGTATAAATGAGCCCCAAATTTCATTATATTTGTCCATCAAAGTCTACGTCTGTAGGCAATTCGCTTGTAAGTGGCAAGTGCAATCAGGTCTTCAATCCATTGAATAAATGGGGCCATACATTTATCTTTCCAATGCTGCATTGTCACTCTTTTGACCATAATAAGGGCATGGAGAATCCATGTACATCGTCCAGTTGTCAAATTCCACGTGATAGGTATATAAGTTCAAGAGAATATTATCCTCTGAAAATTTTAGCTTTTGTCACACAGTTACATTTATATGGTCCAGTACTTTCGCCCAAAAGTTAGTAAGCATCGGACATTGTAAAAACATATGTTTTAAAGAAGTGTTGTCCTTATTACATCTCCAACAAAATACTATCTTAGACAACCCTTTTCTATACAAATGTAATGGAATCCACTAAATTCTAAATATTAGTTTTGGTTGTATCAGTTGTAGTTTAAGGTCCATTGACACTCTTGATATAGAAGTTAAGACACTCTCCCATTGTCTGGGCAATATAGAAACCTCTAATTCTTTATTCCACTCATCTCTCAGCATCTGCATATCAAATTGATTTATTGATAACAAATACCTATAAAAACTAACAGTAAGTTTTTTTTTTTTTTTAGTTTTAAAGGATTTAACAAGTTGTTCTAGTATCTCAGGTGTCTCAGAAGCTGAAAATGCTACTGGTCCAAACAATGCTGTTAACAAATGTTGTAACCGTAAATATTGCCATTGAGTTACATCTGATAGATATTTATCTCTTAACACAGCATATGTTAAAAATTCATCTTCATCATCTATCAATTGGTCCAAAGTCAATAGCCCCACCAAAGATGATCACCATCTTTTTCCCAATTCTTAATGTTGGGTTTCCTCATAAAAGTCAATTTAGCATGGGAAAAGGGATCATCTTTTTTTTTTATTAGATATTACATTCCATAGCTTTCTAACTGACATAACTGTTTCCAGATATACCAGAGTTCTATTGTATTTAGATCCTACTGTCCATCCAACCAAAGGTGCTATATATGTGTATTCCAAAGTTACCCAAACCAGAAAATTAACACCAATTGTTGGCTTCCAATATTTAATACTTGACAATAGGTAAGCTTGGTGACAGAGCTCCAGATCTGGAAAACCAAATCTTCCCTCTTTACTTGGTAATTGCATTTTCTATAAAGATATTCTAGGAATCGAAGAACCCCATAAACACTTTCTAAACAAAGAATTTATTTTCTGAAAATATTTTCCAGATATTTGAACAGGAATTCCTCTCAGAATATAAATTAATCTGGGAATAATATTCATTTTGACAGCATTCACCTTTTCCCAAAGGGTAAGGTTTAATGACTTCCATCTATTCATATCAGAAGAAACCTCTTTATATATTTTATTTATATTACATGTTACTAACTGAATTATATCTTTTGATATGCACATACCTAAATATTCAATGGATTCGGTACAAATACAGAATTGATATTCCTTAAATGGATGGGTAACCAAATTTTCACCTACTGGCATCAACTGCGATTTGGACCAGTTAATAGAACAACCTGCTATTTTACTAAAGGCATCTATCATTTGCATCAACACTGGAATAGTAGTGTGAGGTTTAGAAATAAACAAAAGAATGTCATCTGCAAATAAAACCAGTTTATGTTCAACTGAATTATGTACTACTCAGCAAATCTCCCCATGTTGTCTAACAGCACAAGCCAAGGGTTCCATGCAAATATCAAAAGACTAATCTGGCACGTAAACGAATGCCTGAGGAAGGAAAAAGAGACGCGCCTGTGGCATTTTGATTCTTTGATTTCTGGTGCCCATAACAGGTGGGAAACTCTTAAAACTCTGAAGTACTGAACATTTTTAGTTGCCTATATGGATACCTAGTCACCGAAAATAAATAAATAGAAGTGTAGGTGTTTCAAGAGTCTCGAGGCATTCCTCAGGTTACCAGGTACTTGGAGCACTGCATGCTTCATTGCGTTAAAATACGCAGGATAGCATATTATAACTTCAGCTGTGACATTATTGGAATACAAATTTGTAGATAACCTTAGATGTAGATAAGAAAGATCTGGGTGTTTTATAGAATGGCAAATGATTTTTCATTACTGTATGCTGTTCCTAAAGTGTAAAGCTTGGCATTCCCTGAATTAAATGAATGTTGATTCACAGATGTCATGTAATAAGAAGCATATGTTCTAAATACCTGGTATGGCAGACAGAAATATAATGTATAGTGTACTAGAGTGTACAGTGTTATGAAAATCTTGCAGATTTAAACCTAGCCAAATTATATTCTATTTTTATTCAACAGCACCTCCCTTAACAATAAAAGAAGCACCCTGTTTATAAACAATAGCTGAAACTGTGCCAGATTTATTGGGTATATTTCCAGTTCTTCCATCAGCTGCTTGCTGAGCTGACAATGTGGATGACTCCCTTTGTGAAATTTTGGGAATGATGATGGAACTGAACAAGAATGCAGTGAGGCTTAAAAAAAAAACTGTAATAGTAAATGGCAGTGTTTAGTTTTGGAAACTTCTTTGTATTATAGAGTATGCAATAATAGAACTGACCAAGAGCATTTTGTAATTCAGGTCAGGCTTCCCTCTCTTTCTTTCTTTTGTCTCTCAAAACAAAGTTCACTTTATCCTAATGAGAAGTTCTAATTAGGTTGATCTGCTTCTTTAAGTGACAGGTCAGATGTCTCTTTTGAAATAGATGTGTGCATTCTTATTGTGTCTTTATTATTGGATTAAATTTTGATCAGGGTAGGGAACTATTTTATGATGCTGGCAATAAAAGCATGTGTTCTTTGTCTCAAGGTGTTTCGGGGGGGCTCAAGGGGGGGGGCAAATCATGCTGCTAACTCTCCCCTTTCATACATGTATTGTGTTATTACACACGCATATGAAAGTGGCAACAGTCACATCACAATGACACAATACTGTTTTCATCGATTTGATGAAAGCATTAGATTCTGTAGACCTCTCTGATCATAGTGGAACAGACTTCTCCAGCCTGGCACCATCCCAACGTTTTTCCCAATATGCCTGGAGGGCATTAGCATGAGGAAGATTACAGCAGACAGTTGATTTATTTCCAAGTTTTTATTAGAGGCCCACTGCTACATAGAAGTGTCTTATGCCAGATGTGGTGTCACTGAAAGCTCTCCATTGCTTGGCTGAGATTGGGGTACCACAGACTATCAAAATATAATATACAGTGGAATGAAACTAATAACAAAAAATAAATGGTAAAGACTCCTTTGAACCAAGCTGGACTCTTGATGATTGCATAGACTCTTCTCCATCGTTTCCCAGTAGCAAGGCAGAAATGATTTGTCATTGCCTTCTTACAAGTTCTTCCACCTTTCCTGTCTAGCTTATGGCTTTGGGATTTCCTGGTGGTTTCTTATCCAAAGAGTAGCCGGGGCTGACCCTGCCTAGCTTTTTTTTGAGATTTAGTCTGATCTAACTGTCTTAGTATCCTCTTCTGGAAGGAAGGGACCTCAAAGCAAAGCAGCACTGCTGCTTTGTTTCACTTCTCGAAGAGGGAGGGAGGGGCAGATGCCTTGTGAAGCAGCTTCAGAGCAATGCTTCTCAAAACACTGAAGCAAAACTTTTGTGTGGCCCTAGAATGTCTGCTGTGCATGGAAAAATGCTCCATTTCCATCTGTGATGGTCCCTTTTAAACAAGGCTCAGGTAGCAAGTAGTCTGAAAAACGTCTGCTTGGGACCTGGAGGGCCCCTGACAGTGAGAGTAGACAGTAATGTTGAAGACCAGATGGAGGCCAAAATACATGTTGATGTTTGCACCTGAAATCAAGATATCCCCTCTGCTCGCTGCTTATTACTGAGATGAGACCAGTGGGGAACTCTCCTGTATGAGACCTACTCAAAAGTGCAGGAGTTCCACCACTTTTGGAGTACCATACTTGAGATCTGCCCTTGCACTTTTGACCTTGCGCTATCACTGAAGCAATTCCACTGGCAGCCAATTACTCACTGAGCTAGGCTCAAGATTTTGCTGCTGACATGTAAAACCCCAAATAACTTCTTCAACAACTTGATCACTAAGCTTGTCTGGAGAAGCCCTCCTCAGTATGTCAGGAAAAGAAACGTGTCATCTGGTGGTTCCTCACGGGTGGATCTTCTAGGTGATGGCACCTGATTCTGCCTGAAATAAACAAGGAGTTTAACATTTACTGGCCTGTTGAAGAGTGGGTTATGTTTCATATTTTCCCCACTTATTCTTACATTTAAAAACAGGTTATTTTTATATTGTTTAAATGTATTACTTTATATTTTAATTTACTGTTTCTGGAGCCGTTCTGCCTATAACTGTGGATGGAGTAGCATTGCCCCAGACAGAGTTGGTGCACAATCTGGGCGTCCTCTTGGACTCACAACTCCTGCATGAGGACTAGGCTAGGAGAGCCTTTGCAGAGATACATCTTGTGTGACAGATGTGCCCAGGAAACTCTGCTTGGGGTCACTCATACCTTAGTCACTTCTTATTTCAGTTACTGCAGTGCATTCTACGTGGAACTGATCTTGAAAACATTTGGAAGCTTCAGCTGGTTCACACTGAAGCAAGCTATGCAGGAATCAGTGCACCTAGTTTTGTCCATGAAACACTGCTGCAGTGTGAGCTTCAGTGGCTTTCTGGGTGCAATTCAAGGTGCTGGTTATCACCTTTAAAGGCCTATGTGGCACAGGGCCACATTACTTGCAGGACTGCCTCTCCCTGAGGGTATCTGCCCATCCTACTAGGTTAGATAGGGTGGGTGCATTCCAGGTCCCCTCCCTTAAATGTTGTCATCTGATGAGACCTCAGAGGCACACCTTCTCGGTGGCCACCTCAGCCCTTTGGAACAGCTTTCCATCTGAGATCAGAGGGATCCCTGCTCTTTCTTTTAGCCTTCTGGAAGACTGTGAAGACCTGGCTGTTCCTCCAAGCACTGGGCTAGGATGGGGGTCAAGCTGTGAGGATGTTTGGTCTGGTGCCTGGGGGAAAGGGTACCTTTGTTTTTAACCATGTTTTATGGATTGTTGTGACCCTCATAGAGTCATTGTATGAGATAGGTAAATCCTGTAAATAAATAATTAAATAAAAACTTTGAGCATATCTATTTTGGAACATGCTGCAATGTGTTCTAATATATTGCAGTGCATTTTGAATACAAGCCACTGATTTACTTAGGCCTACAAGTATAATTGGCAGCAAACAATCATAACATTATTACCCTGCTGAAGAAATTATTTGGACAGTAATGATTACTTTTGCATCATGATATAATCTCTCTCTGATTAAAATCATTCACAAACTGGGATCTATCTAACACAACAGAAGACAACTGAATCATGATGATTACTGGAAATAAGAGAGAGAATACAAATATAGCTTCTTAGTGCAAAACATGATGAGGCAGCTGACCAGACAGACGTCACTTTTTCCTACTTGTGACTATAGTTGCCAACCAGAAAAAAAGAAAAACAAAACCCACAAATATCTATGGGTATTTTTTTAATTAAAAAATACATCAGAGAAACAAAAGGCCAGGCTATTGAATACCTCCCAGATTTTAATAATTATTTATTAGTTATCTTAGTTGATTAGATAGCTCTTATCTGCAACCCATTCTCAATCTTCCAGTTTTTCCCTTTAGTTCTCCATCCTTGGGCCCAGATCATCCCAAACCATACTCAGATATTGAATTGATTGATTTCCAAAGTTGGGAATTGTACTCATAAGGCAGAATCAAGGGGGGGAAAAAAGCTGTGATACATTTGCAGGCACTGGCTTCTTCTTGTTGTATGCCATATAAAATTATATACCATATAATCCTTTTATATACAATTATCCTTTTATATGCAATTCCATTTCCATATCCTTGCTTCTCTGAAGAATTATGTAGAGAGGATTTTTTTAAAAATCTAGGTTGCCCAGTTATCACACTATAGTCAGCTGATGAGGAATTAACGTTATGGATGGGAACTCAGTATGGAATTCAGAATTGGGCAGAAGAAAATAGTGGCAAAAAAGGCCTAGACAGTTTTTGTGCGCTTGATTATTTATTTATTTATAAGATTTGTATGGCCACCCATCTTAAACACAACTCTGGGTGGCTCACAACAATAAAACCAATAACTATAAAATCATAAAACCATAAAATGAAAAACAACCCCACAAATTTACCCAAGGAATCTGCTTCTCTTTATAAATGCTCTTTATATATCCTCCATCCTCAGCCACTGATGTTGCAGCTCTGATGATGCCAGTTTTCTTGCAGATATGTGCATGTTTGGTGCAAATGTCTACAAGAGAGAAGGCAGGTTGTCTTCCATGTGAGCCAGGATCCTGATGAAACATAGTTGAAGTGTGGGAGTCAGTACCATCAGATATGGTGATGGCTACTAATCTGGAAGGTTTTTAAAGGAGACTGGGTAAATTCACAGAAGATTAAGAAGGGAACTATGTGGATGGTAGAGTATGAGTATGTGTGTGCGGAGAGTAAGTTGGATATCATTCTGTTAGATCATGTGGGATGGCTCTGGCGTGATCCCTTTTTGGTTCCAACCTCACTTATCTCTGCCACATAGCCCTACAGGGCAATGCATTTCTTAAGGTGATAAAACTTCTGAATCTCTGTGACAGAAGAAAAGCTTCCCTTCCTTTCCAAAATCTGTCCCAAAAACCTGATGTCCAGAAAAATAACAGCAACACCACCAAAATATCCCTCAACCACTCTAATCCAAGGCCTGGAGAAGAGCCAGGTTTTAAGGGCTCATTTAAATAGGGTCAAGGTGGGTCCATACCTATCTCTGGGGGATATTGTTCCAGAAGGCAAGGGTTGTGACAGAGAAGTTAGTTAATGGCTCTACTTTAGCTTAGACGGAATTATCAAAGGGAATGCTCCAGAGCTGTGCCCAGGGCCCTTTGTTGTTCAATATTATTGAGAAGGATATTATAGATGAAGGACTTGAAGAAACACTTATCAAGTCTCCAAATTACACAAAGCTGGGAGTAGAGGCTAACGTTTTAGAAGAAGGAAAGAAATTTCAAATGATTTACATAGGTGTGTGCAGTGGGCTGAAATGAATAGGAAGACCTGGATAGGAAAAATATAAGGCACACATATAGGATACAAGAAACCTGGACAGTAGTACATATGAAAATGAACATATTAAACATGAGACAGCAATGTAATGTAAATGCTAAATTGGGCTGCAATAAAAGGAGAATTGTTTCTAAATTATGGGAAATAATTGTTATATTTTTCTCTGCCCTGGACAGATCCTAGTTGGAATACTGTGTCCAGTTCCCAAATACGTGGACTGTCACACAGAATGGGGAGTGGACTTATTCTCTGTTGCTGGAGCAGAACCAATGAGTTAAAACTTACAAGGAAATAGTTTCAGGGTAGGTATCAGGAGAAAGTTCCTGATATATGAGCTGTCAGCCAGTGAACAGGCTGACACACAAAGTGATGAGAAATGCAGATGTGTGTGCTGGATCATCCACAGTTGCATGTCTCTTTTCAGAAGTTGAAAAAAAAACTTTAGACCATCTGTTACTGTATTTAAATAGATTGAGGAGAATTCTTGAATGTTCTGAAGGCAAAATGGGAAGAGAGTAGAATTTGTCTCACCTTTTTCACATCACATCAGGAGCAAATAAGGTACTTTGGATTCATTCATTCATTCATTCATTTATATTTCAAATTTTGATACCTCCCATCTCACAAAAAGTGACTTCATCAAGGAAATGATAGGTGGTAGAACTTGAGAATCCTATCATTAATGAACCAGCTTACCTGGAATTTTATTGCTTAGCATCTGCTCTCAGCCATGCTACGATGACTCAGCTTAAATGTCTGCTTTGCCTAAATGATGCATATGCTCTGTGTGCTGAGGCAACTCCAGCTTTCCTTCAATTATGTCTTTATAATAATACATCAGTGGCTACTGGGTGCAGGGGGAGGCAGTGGAAAGATTAATTTAACATAACAAAAGCCTGTGCAGAAAATATCATGCCGCAGAAAAATATTAACAAGCGCAGGGAGATTTTGTGGTTGCTGCTGGTCAAGCTCACTGTATACAAAGCAGCCTTTGTCCCTCTTTCTGTATGAAGTTCCTTGAATTAGAGGACAATCCTACATTATAAATGTAAGCCTGTTCCAAACATGTCCCATTACAGCTGTGCTGGAAGCTGCATTTTATTGCAGTTCACTGAGACTGCAGATAGCTGTAACATAGCTAAGTCATAAGTCTGCCTCTCCTAATTTTGGGGAGGACTTGTTGGGGTTATAATTTACAGAATTTCTGACTAGGAATTTATTGAAATGGTGGATAGCTTCAGCCTTTTAGAATCAGCAATAAAGGAACCAGCAAACTAACACTTGGTAGGATGGCAATGAAGGCCTGGGAAAAGATAATCAATTGCTATGACATGTCTATACCTGGAGAGATCAGAACTGTGCAGGCAATGGTTTTCCTTGAGACACTCTATGGAAGTGAAAGTTGGACTTTGAAGAAGCAGGATGGAAATAATATTGACGCTTTTGAACTTTGATGTGTAGAAAACTCTTGGGAATACCTTGGATAGCCAAGAAAACAAACAAGTTGATCATAGTACAAATCAATCCAAAATTGTTACCTGAGGCACAAATGACCAGGCTTAGATTATAATATTTGCCTGCCTTCTAGAATGAGATTCCTCCAAGATATGAATGGCTCCCACCCTACTGGTGTTTCAAAGGGTTGTATATAAAGGCCTTCTGCTTTTTCTTTGTTCCCATCTGGGTTTGTTATCTCTGCCACCTTTGTTCTTTTTTTAAATTTTGTGCGATTTTCTTTTTTTAATGCTTTTAACAATTTGTAAACTGCCCAGATTTGCTGGGAGTTGGGTGGCATATAAATTTAATAATAACATAATAATTTTAAATGCTTTTATGTGAAGACTCAGACCCCATGAGAAGTCCATATTCTGGGAAAGGTGGAAGAAAAGAGAAAATGAGGATGACTTGCAGTGGGATGGATGGATTACAGTGGCAATGGATGTACCCTTGCAAGATCTAAAGAGCCAGGTTGGGGACAGCTCATCCTGGAGAAGGTCTATCTATGTGGTTGCTAAGAGTTGACACTGACTTGACCACATAAAATCAGTTAATTCCAACAGATTCACAAAAATGGGGAAACCTGACATAGATATGTAAATCCAGTAATACTAGCTAAGGACAATGTCACATTTAAAATCCTCAGCAGCTGCTTGAGAAAAAGAAATAAAACTTTCCGAGTGGGCAGCAATTATACTGACTGTATGCCCACTTGCATCCAATCATGGGTAAACACCTACCTCTGCCTACTGCTCATGTGACTTCCATTGGTCCTGAATGAGATAACAAGGTTCATGAAAACATGCTACTATATTGATGCAGTCTCAAATGTGGGAAATAATACCCTGATGTAAAGACCTACAAAATAAAAACAAAAATCCATGACTTGCATATACTGAAAGGACCTTCATTTATTCAGATGGCTATTCTAGTCCTTTTGGAGAGTAATCAGTATTTTCTTGAAAGGAGGAAGCATTGTTGTGACTTCACATAATTATGTCTAAAGTAGCACCCTGTAATTTAGTTGCCTTAAGCTGGAAGAATTCTGCCACACCATATTCTCACTTTGGTTGATTTTTACTGTGAATGTAAATGGTTTTAAAGGTACAGTTTGCCTATTTCCATGCATTTTGTATAACTCTGATGAGCATCTATCAAAATATTACCTTAGCCTCTGTTGCAATAGAATAGCCTTTCCCAACTTGATGCTTTTTAAAAGTGATGAAGTAGTTCCCATAACTTCCACTCAGCATGCTAAATTGTAGAGGATGAAATTCAGAGCAATCTCAGCCTAAAGGACTGGAAGAGTAGGGTGTCCCTATCCATGTTGATCTTTTTTCTGTTATACTTTTTTTGGTGGTAATAGTAGCAACAGAATGGGCCATTTGCTCTCAGGGAAATGGGAGGGTAAATTGCCTACTCAAGGAGCAAAAAACAGTCCATTGAATAATTGGCAGGTTCAGGAGAGGTAAAGTATTGGATATTAGTTATTTGAAGCCTTTAATTAGTCATTCTGACCCAGCACTTCAAAAGAGCTCCCTGCTGAATTAAAGATTCTCCATTTTGTGTCAATCAATATAGAACAATGAGTGCATTGTTATAGCTATGCTCTTTGGGTAGATGGACTTGCTGTTGTAATGGAAGCCTTGTTTCATAGTGAGATGCTGGGAATCATATGCATAACCATTATGTATACAGCATTTTAGACAGGAGAGGGCAGGTTACTACACTAATGCATTTATAAACGTCGATGGAAGAACTCCCTAGAGCGGTGTTTCTCAACCTTGGCAGCTTTAAGATGCGTGGACTTCAACTCCCAGAATTCCCCAGCTGGCTTAGAGTAAGTCTGGACTCTACTACTTGAGATTACAGTGGGACAGTACTTTTCATTCTAAACTCTGCCTGTATATAGAAGTTGTGAAGTCTGACTTAGAACCCTTTTTCCTGTCATTTAAATTTCTTCTGCAGGAATTATTTTCAATAATGGAGCTTCCAACTACAGTCTTAAAAATTCAGGCTAGGAACACACTTATGGTTTTAGTGCAAAGGTAACGTTGCAATTACAGCTTCCAGAGGCCCCAGCGAGCATGGCTAACATTAGGGAATGCTAAGCATGTTCAGCTTCGTATTCAGGCCTATAGGTTCCCCACACCATTATTACCAAGAAGGATGCATCCATCCATTGTGGGGAGATGGGCGGGGACAAGTCCAATAAATAAATAAATAAATAAATAAATAAAAAAATCCATCCACAAGCTCACTCTTTAAATAACAACTGCTGTAGCACTTAACAGTGATTGTTGTCAGGCCCAGCCCAAGAACGGCAACGAGGCGATCCAGTCCAGTATAGTTCCTTTATTAGCTTGCACCTAATAGACAGGATCTCGCCAGACTAAACGTATGCTAAAGCAACTAGTGGATATACCCCGTGAGACTCTAGGGAGGGGCCAGTCTCAGCTTCTTCCTATTCTCACGGTCCTGCTGCGGGCTGAGGAAGCGCTTCCTCTGTAACCTCTCCAGGAATGCTCCCCCTCCCTCCTGATAACCTTGAGCCTCCATTCCAATATCCTCCTCGCACATGCCTTCCATTACAATTGTGGATATAGACATTAAAATAGTACTTGGAGCAAGACTGCCAAAGTGAAGATTCCTTGAACCCCATCTTTTTATTACATGATAAGAGAGCAGTAAAATGAAGGGTTACACAAAGGTAGACTCCCCCAAAGTGAATTTGACTCCTGGTATCTTCATGGATACATCCTTATAGTTATGCTAGGAACAATACAGAAGACGTTTTACACACACACACACACACACACACACACATATATATATGTCTTTATATTAATTTCCCAATTTAACTTACAACTCTGGAATTGTGTTAGTCTCTCATCCAAATCCTGAGTAGGTCTGCCTTTTTGAGATCAGACAAAGTCAGCTAGATAGGACTATAGTTTGAACTGAACAAAGTATTTAAAAGATTTTTAGCGGAAGACAGAACAACTAATGTGTTTGCAATCACTCTTTATAATTATTTTGCCACATCCATTGAAACGTTGTAGTCATTTTTTTCTACTTGTGGACCAAGAAAAGGGCACAATGCTGAAACAGAAACATCTAGTCAACAATTATATAAGGACTTCTACTTCCTGCCAAAATAACATTTACTGAAAAGATATATAGAGATATTCATGCTTTTCAAACTGTCAAAACTTTCTGAACAGAATTCAGTTTTGCAGTAGAAGTACTCTCAAGAAAACAGAAACCAAAGTTGACTTCTATTGCATTGAAGACTTGTACTGGGAAGTGAACAGATAATGTAAGAAATACAGACTAGAAGATATATTTATTTCATTTTTAGAGATAGTCACTCAAAGATCTCAAAATAGCTATCCCATGTAATCCTCACAACAATCTTGTGAGATACGATAATGGCTGGCCTGGCATTAATCTTTCAATTTCATGAATAAAGGGGGATTGGACCTAAAAGGCAAGAGTGGGGAAAAAGTCATTTCCCCATTTCTCCTTGACAGCTGATTCCCAGGCTAGAAAGGACAACAGCAGAAGTGGGAAGAGATGGCTCTTTATCTGCCAAGCCTCTGATTGCATGTGAACTGTTGGTTCCCCAGTTTTCTTGCCAGACCTCGCAGCTGATCTCCATACTGGGATAGATGGCAGAAGAACTGGGCAGTCATATCTCTTCTTCAGCTTTTCCCATCCCTGGCAATTAGCTGCCAGAGGCTTCTGTAAAGCTTGACGTAACTTTGACAGTCTAGCCAAATATCAAAACCTGCTTGCATTGCATCACAGCCCAGTTAGAGTGATAAGGAGATCATAAAGAGAGTGATAAGTGGATGTTTACCCATTTGCTGGTCTTGGTTGGTGGAAGAAAAGGAAAACAAAGCTAGTGGAATAAAGTGATCCCTTTACTGGTTCTGTGGACAGGCATCCTTCCTTTAAAAGGAAAGGGATCACCAGAAGAGACAATTTTATGCCAGTATAGTTTTCTAGTAGCTGAAGGACTGGTGGTGTAATGCGATCTTAGGATTGATCAGATAAGATACAAAATGCAAGGACCTTCCTGAGAGCTAGATATCTTTTTTTATTTGTAGTATATCAATGATAGAAAGACAATAGCTTCTTTATGAGATTGACCATAATAATGAAAGTGGCATTTAGATACGCCATACAAAGACAATTTCGGCTCTCCTCTTCTTTGGGCTTCAAAGGAATGTAGTAAATTATTTCATGGCCTAGCTGCTCTATGATTCAGAGATTAACTATCTCTCTCCTGGCAATAGTACCGCTTCTGCTAAAATGACAGTATGCCTGCCTAAAATGTAGTTGTTACCAACTTCTCCCAAAGTTAATCAAGGGTTTCAGTTAAACTTAGCTGGCAACCTTTCGCAGTTAGCAAAACTTGGGTCTTCTGTCACTGGTTACTCCTCTCCCTCTGGACATCTGCACCAGGCAGCCAATACCTCTTAGTTTGTATGCTGCCTCCTCTTCATTGATCTTGAATGAAGTATATACTGCAGATAAACTGTGGACCATATATACCATTCTGATAGCTTATAGATATCCCTTCCTGCAAACACTGGATGATACAGCCTGGATAGCTCCTAAATAATGTGTTGTGTATATATATAGTAATCTAAAGTGTGGTGGTCCATGAGTTAAATTTTCAGTAGAGGGTTTTAACCCCATAGAATAACATCTGTCTGCCCTTGTCTGAGGAGTTCCATTAAGGATGAAACTTGTCATGTGGTGGTCAGTGTAACTGAAAATACCACTGTGTGAAAACAGAGAAATGTCCCCTCCACCAAAGTGGTGTGTTTGTGTGTGTGTGTGAATGCCATGTAAAAATCCCAAATATGAGGCAATATATTAAAAAGAGGCAGGATAAAATTATACTTATAACGACATAATATAATATCTATCTAAAATATAATAATGACATAACGTAATATCTATATTTCTCTGCTTTGAGAGCTTAACAGACTGTATATACCATTGTGATAGAAATTTTTATCACATGTAAATTTCTATCAGAATGATATATACAGTCCACCAAGCAATTCCATGTCATTTGTTTAGACCTATCCTAATTGTGTCAGAAAGAGGATCTCCATTTTCATCACCAAAGGGAGTGGCAGTAAAGGAATGCCAAACTTTTTTGCCCATACATTTTGTTTTCTCTAGTTGGTTTTCCAAAGGAAGTTTCTTCTTGACCAAGCTAACCTCCAATGCCATAGAGAGCAGTGTAAAGAATTAAGGCCTATGCAGGTGAAGAGTTCAGCAGTTCTCATACTTGTCTGCTGTTAAAAGTCAATCTTCTCCCCATTTTCTTGGATTTTGCAACATTTAAACTAAAAAATATGCTATTATTGCATTTAATTTGATCAATCTGGCTGGGGAATTCTGGGAGTTGAAGTCCACACATCTTAAAGTTGCTAAGGTTGAGAAATCCTGGTCTACAGTAATGATTGATTTCAGTTCTTTCTGTCTTCAGCTGTAACACCAGAAGACCAAGCAGACAGGATCTAGCAGGGATAGAAGTGATAGAAGACAAGAGAAATAGAAGAGTAGAGTGGTGAGAATAGGCAAAACTATGAGTTATGGGTGGAATCTAAAGAGACAATCAGGAAAAGCTATGAGATACAGCTATGAGGATGTTTCATTGATTACCAGGAGACCATTTGTGGTGCTAGATATAGGGACACGGAGACACATTAAAGAGTGGGCATCATCAAATGAAAGACCAATCACCAGAACAGCTGAGTTAAGCATGACAAGGCCTGATAACTGAGAGAGAAATAGCTTAAAGGCCAGAAACAGAGCAACTGGTTAACAAAGATATGGCAAGGAGAAGGAGGAGGAAAAGGACATTATCAGCTATCCCAAAATGTGGAGAAGGCACACAGTTCAAGATATTAGTTGGGGCACCTGAGGAGTTAATAGGTTTCTACAAGCATGAGCACAGACACAAGAAAAAAAGTTCCTATTGGAAGACTATTTAGAAATTTGTATAGCACATTCCAGTGTCTCCTATTGTTAATAAAACTGACTTAAATGTTATTAATGTAATTGTATACAAGAGATGAAAATATATGAAAAACTAGTTTTATATCATACCTTAGAAATATATGCTTTTGTGGTCTTTTTCTTTAATTCCTCTTTATTTTTGGTTTATATTTTTGCTTAGGCAATAAAAATGCTGTAGTAGCAGCTGAGGAGTTTATAGGGCAAAAGTGAGAACTGAAGCAATGGAAAGCAGTACACAAAAGAAATCAGAAATGAACTAGCTTGGCTTGATGTGTGTTAACCTGGAAACAAATGCTATTAAATTCATTGGTTTTGAACTGACTAATAATCATGCAAAGGGCTGTAGCCTTAACAAGAGGGCAGTCTGTCCTGGATCCAGGAACTTGTGGGAAACAGGAAATATCTTGGGACTTGTGGGGGAGAGAGAGGTAAAGTGGCTAGAAGGATGAAATTTAGCTGAAAGGGGGACTCAAATACAGTTTTAGACTAGGATTGCAGAGATCCCCCTCAACTATAGATCATATTAGATGACTCTGAAGCCAAGTTATTGTTTGTAGCTTTAGGGTTGTTTCATGTTTGTTGTGAAAATCAATGCTGAGAATCACTGTAAGTGCTACTTTAAGATATCTGAAGGAAAGGATTGAATATAGCGTACTTGTATGTTTGGGAGAATGGATGTGGTGAGAGATGAAGCTAGTTTGGGAATGGATGAGCAACTGCCACTAGCTAAATACACAATACACCAACTCCTCTAGAGCAGGGTTCCTCAACCTCAGCAACTTTAAGATGGGTGGACTTCAACTCCCAGAATTCCCCAGCCAGCCTGCTCTAGAGTGAAGCCATGGCCTTGGGAAAATTGTTACTAAAAACACCCTTAATGTGAAGGAGGCAAAAGAAGGCTGGCTTGTCACATCATATGCTGCTTTACTTTCTGAACAGTTGCATGTTAAGGGCACAGCAAACATATTGCTACTTCCAAATGTCTGAAAACACCAAGGGTCAATCATGTTTGTACTTGCTTGCTGCTAACTATAAAAAAGACAAGTGAAAGCACAGTGGGGCTGCTACTTTCAGGGCACAATGCAAAGATCATTGGTGGCCTATGAATACCATGTGCATTTGTGGCCCCTATAGCAACGTCAACCTTCTGTTGACTTAGAGCTATAGAATAGTTCAATGGCCCAGGAGAAACTATTTCATTTTGCAATTTGAACAGTAAACAAGTACTTTAATACACACATTCCTCTCCTTGTTTGACTCTAGCTAGGAGCCTTTGTCACTTGCAGTTTGGCTCAGGAGGTCAACTACTGTCAACCACCTACAGAAGCCACCCTTCTTTGAAATGGTTTGGGGCACAGAGGAATTTGCTACAGCAAAGAGAGCCTTTTTTTCACCAAGCAGCCAACTGAACTGCAGTTTTCTTTCACAAAAAACCTTAGAACCCTTTATCAGAATTCCTTGCCAAGGGCCTGCCACCATTACAGGAAAGCCCCTGAATTACTTTAAGGGACCCAGATTCATGCAACAATCCAGAAGACATTGACAATGCTTCTCTCTTGCTCAATGCACTGCTTTGGGCTGAACCATCTACATTTGCAGCCCCTCCATTCCTCCAAATCTAGCTCTCTAGCTTCTTTGGGGGGCTTCTCTGAAAACCTACCAAAAAGATGCTGGCTATACTGTCATATTGCATATGATGAAGCCATTTGCTGCTATTTTGTTTTCTCAAGACACAGGAAAGGCACAATTAACCTCATGCTGAGCATCTTCTTTTGTGTGTGAAATAAGGAACCCCGTCTACTGAAAGTTCTTTTGGTCCACCCATTGGGTGAAGCAACGTGCTTTTTCTTCCTCTTGGACAGGTTGTTGTTGTTGTTGGGGCCAATCAGGACTCTTTGCTGCCACTGATGTTCAGACTTCATACACCTAAAATTCACTTCCTAGAGATATAGTTGTAAACACAGGGAGTGGGGAGGCATGCTGGGGACATTTTACAACCGGGCTGACTTCACAGTAGGCCTGATTTGACTCTGGGGCATCCTTTGGTGGGTCAAATCCCTAATTATCATCATTCGCAGAGGATACCTCTATGGCATGGCAGGATTAAAATGGAACACTTAATAGAACAGCCATTACCTTCAGTATTTCAAATACCCCAAGAGCATGGTGCTGTTTCCCTTGTATCTCTTTGTGGTATATGTATTGTATTATCAGCTGATACCTCTGCACCGATGAATCTGCTGTGTTGTAAGGAAAAAAAAAAGGGAAGAGAGAAATTTGCTGAATAAGAGGAGTAAACAAAAGGAAGTCAAAGCCCCCCATTGTCCACTGGTGACAGCAGTAAAACCCTGATTAATAATTGAAATGCTTTTCCAGGAAAAGAGATATTGGAGCCCAAGTAAAGGCATGATCACTGGGCCGATAGGATGGTGTTCCAGGAAAGCCTGGATCTTTATGGAGCTATTACTCTGTGCTGCAAGCCCATGTACTTACGGCTGTGATTCTGATTCTGCTGACTCTTGGTATAAAGCACTTTTCCCACCAATAGTTGAACTTAAAAGCCAGCAGTGTAGAATCCTGCACTGAAAACTGGCAGAATCTTGCCTAGCCCTTCAGCCAGTAAGAAATTGATCGGTGGAATTTTCTGCCATATAGCTGCATTTCATTTCTACAGAAATAGCTTATCACAGAGTTGACTTGCCTGAATTTAAAATATGGTCCAAGAAGGAAGCCAGAAAACATTTCAAAAAGGGACAGCTTTCCTCATGACAGAAGAAGTCAGGGGCACGGTTGTTTCAGTCTTGTTAGGGATGCATGAAAATTGTAGTAATATTCTGTTCCAGCTGGTCAAGAACACTTATTTTTTTAATACTATGAATGGACTCAGACTTTGTGCTGGTCCCCAAAGTAATGTCTGGGCAATGATGTGTCACTATCACATTCCTTGGTGCCCACTAAGCTTTGTGACCTAATATTAGATTTTTAGATTCTTTTAATTAAAACAAAAAACAAATTAAAAAATCAGAATCTGGTATGCTGCAAAGTATATCACTAACTTCAAGCATATCTGTATTTCCAGCAATATTTCTGGACCCCATTTGGAACCCAGAAGAATCAATCAATCAATCAATCAATCAATCAATCAATCAATCAAGTTTTTTATAGCCCTTAGGTCAGATACAGTTAAAATATCGAATAATAGCAGTATTACATCCTTCTACACACACACACACACACACATATGTGTGTGTGAAACAGAAAAACAGTAAATATAATAAGATCTAAAATAATTAAGAATAAAAATACTAAAATAGATAAAAATAAAATACTATTGTAAAAAATTCCAAACCTAGGTAATGGTGCGGCATATCGTACAGATGGTAGCACAAAACTGGGTAAGTTGGGTGGATATTTTTGAGTCCTTGTCCAAAATAAGCAACATTAAATAAAAATCACATTTCCTACCTGGAAATTTCTTCAAGACTGGATGTATAAGGGTCTATCTAGAACCCAGAAGAAAATAAAATAGGACGTAGCTATAGCCCAGTGTTTTGTTTGCCTTCTAGTCACTGAGTATTTTGTGACTGACCACACCTTCCATAGTAACCATTTTATGAGAGTGCCCATATATGTTCTCAAAATTCCACATGTGCCCTACTGGTCCAAAGAGGTTATGGAACCCTGTGTTAAGCCATAGTTTGTTTCAAACACTGTTTGTTTTACAAGTCATAGTGAGCTAGGTAACACTGAGTAATAAGAGCTAAGCCAGACCCAAGCAAATCACATAATGGCTTAGTGTGATACGTGTACCCAGCTATATTGCGGCATGTGCACACTATATTTTTAACGAAGCTTGAATCCCTTCCGATTTTACACCCACCTATCTACTATTTTTCACAAACATAAAATACATGGTCGGTAGTTTGTCTTTTTGTCTTTTGTTTTTTCGTATGGTATTACTCAGCAAATGTATGCCAACTTGTGAGTTGTAAGGATCATCAAAATCTAACCACATAGACTCATTTAATATTTAATTAGTCATTATTATATTTCACTACTGCAGAAGACTCTGCTGGTAGAATTTATTAAATGTGTTGGGTTTGGGACAAATATTGGTCCTTAAATTAAACTCTTCACATTATGAGATTATCTCTTCAGATAACCTCATGATCAAGGCAACTTTGGGGAAATGAGGCTCAAATCATCTACTTTGAGTGGTGGGGGTAGTGACAGGGGCCCTCCACGTCTTCCTGAACTACAAATCCCATATTCTGTATCAGTGTCTATACTGGATGGGATTAGTAAGAGTTGTAATTCTGCAACATCTGGAGGCCCATATGTTTCCAATCTTTATTACACTTGCTTACTTTGGAGTCAATCCTACTGAATTAATTGAAATTGTCTTCTGAGTCGACACAGTGTTAGGCTTATGTCTGAAAGCCTTCTTGGATTACATGGCAACCTTGAACTTGAACTGCAGAACACACTGCCAGCCCTTTTCCCTTTAACTCTGAACTTTATAGATGTGTCTCTTAGCAGAAATCCCATTGTGGGAGCTTTATTTATTTGTTTGTTTGGGACAATAAATAATGCTGCAGCACATGCAGAAAATTAAAATAATCCCACTGATAATTACCTGTAGACCAACAAAGCACGTAAAATATCAGTCTACATTGAAAACCTTATTTGATATGCACAAAAGTACAGCTTAATGAATGCAACAGAAAATAGCAAATTTACAGCACTGCTAAAAGAGCCACTTCTGGCATTAAGGGAGGTGGTGTTGCAGATAATTGCATATGGCATTCATTACAGATGTGCATTATTGTTTTCACATGCTGGTAACTGGGAGAATATAAAACTGGGAGAAAGGCAATCTCTTATCAGTTTTTTGTTTTTTGTTTTGCTGGGTTGGGGGGAGGATTGGGTTGTATACATACTGTAAATGCAAGCCTTTGAATAATCTGTTTTTTTTTAATTAACATGCTTGATATTAACTTCCAATTTCACCAAAAAAACAAAAACAAACTCCAAGAGCTTAACAAAAATAATGTTAGATGTATAGTAAGAACCAGTCAAAAAAAGAGTCACCATGATATGTGAAATGCTGATGCAATAGCATCTAAAGTATGTCATGTTATCAGTATGTATTTGATGTGCATTCACTGACATTTGGCAATACTTGAAATGCTTATGATAAAGAACTTTCACCTGAACATTTAATGTTAAGTTCCTTACTCAGTAAAGAAATAAATTAGGACCTCAACCTGGTGCTGCTAAGATGTGTTGGACTCTCTTAAACAATTGGGTGATTGCTGTGCTAGATTTTTAATAGTGAAAGAAAAAAAATCCTTCTGGAGGGTAGCATTTTATGCTGAACTGTATCATATGAGATACTAATACTTGACATGAACATCCTTTTGTATGTGACAAACAAATGGGTTAAAAGGTTGATGCCAAATGGCTTTATAGGCAGTCCTCATTTAGCAACCACAACTGGGACCGGCAATTTGATTGTTAAGCGAAGTGGTTGCTAAGTGAAACTGCGACTGTGCTTACAATCTTACTTTAGCTTTCCTTTGCTTTACAGATCTGTGAAGGTCACAAATGCAAGGATTGGCTGCAAAGTTACTTTTTCATTACCGTCGTAACTGCAAATGGTTGCTAAATGAGGCAGTCACTAAATGAGGACTACCCGTATCTTTTATAATTTCAATGAATGCACATTAAAGGTATCCTGATAATATGGCACAGATTAGATGCTACTGCATCAGCATACCATACATCATGATCACACTTTATTTGATTGACTGTCATTCTACATGCTCTGTTTAGTATAGCAGATCAATATATGAAAACAATACAGGTAGAAACAGTGGCAATGGAACAGAATGAGCAGAAACAGTTAAAACCAAAACTTACCTATTTATTGCAAGGCTCAGCATGTTGCTGATGATGTCAAGGCAGAGACTGTTCCCATAAGTCACCATCTATGACTGCACTTTAAAATTATTTGCTCTTGTCCTAAAGAATAACTAAAGGGTTAAATTAATTGTATTCCATCTATGTGCAAATGCATTTTCTTCTTTTCATTGGAAACTTAAGTATTTCAGCAATAGCCCATGCACAATTATAGCAGCTTAACTGCACAAGTGCAAAAAATATAAATGAATGTATAATCAAGCCTAGATTGAGTTACAAAAATATTAGAGTTCATTGGATGGACATCTGGACTCATTATACGTTTGGGATCCATGAAGATGCTATAGATTTAGCTTATGAGCTAATGCTCAGTTTTGGCAGCATCACCAGCTAAAATCGGCATTGTCCTTCCAGAACCATATAGCGCCCATGATTCTGAAGGAGACACCAACTGTATTCAAATATTTATGTGAAAAATATTAAAAACAAAAATGGGGAAAAACATAATTTTTGACACAGTGCTAATTTCCATATCATTCCTCTCCTTTCTTCTGCCTCCTTACTCTGGCTCCTTAGGCAACTATGCTGAGGAAAAGTACAGCAAACAGGAATAAGAACACAATCCATACAGTGTCTTCACAGAATGGGAAGTATGTACAGAATCTGTCTCCAACCTGCTGCCCACTGAACGTGTGGAGACCAGAATTTCCAGTTGCTCTAGCTGTAGGGATGGGATGGGAATTATGGATGTTTTATGTCAAGACATCTGGAGAGTAATGAAGCTTGGGAAGGAATACAAGTTCAAAAGATAGGTGTCTGTATGCATGCACATTTCCACACTAAATGGTTGTCATGCAATTTGAGATGCTTTCCAATTTGCTATTCTTCTCACTTTCCTCCATAGAACTAAATGTGCAGCAACCTGACAAATAATCTAGTCTATAACAGAATGATTTGAAGCCTGACCCCTAAGTCATCTAGAGGGGAAACACTGGAAGAAGCTTTTCATATCAGATTTTATAACCTTCTTTGTTGACATCATGAAGTTTGCCAGCAACCTTCCTGGCTTTTTTTCTTTATTGTGTTTCATAGCAAACAGAAAGTAAATAATATCTTCTTAGTCATTTGAGTAAATGCAGAACTTTGCTGGATCAAAATGGGCAATTATAATCCAACTAATGAAGTCTGTTTCATCAGAGATTCTGAAGACACACCGTTTGCAAATCATAGGCAGAGTTAGAAAGTTATGACAAGCAGAAGAGCTAGCCATTATGTTCAAAGGAGAAGTTAACACCTAGTTGTTTTAGTTTTCACATTGTAGATGGACTGTTCACACCCACAGACACGTACATTTTTTCTTATTAACTGCACAAAGACAAGCTGCATTCTGATATAGCAGATAGGCAAACCTTCTTGAGTTAAATGCTCAAAATGTGTCTATTTACACATGCTGCATTTTATACAGATGAGGAGGAAAATGTCTGTGTACTGTTCTTTTGTGAGCTTAGTTACAGTATGAACTTGTTGTTGGATGGATAAGACACAGTGTTTATGTGGCCTTCTGATAAATGAAAAGCAGCAAATGAACATCAGAGCAAATTCTATATATGCCACACAGGCACATGCCACACATATTTTATTCCCTACAAGGTAAGAAGTGCGTTGTGTATGGTTGATTGGAAAGCTGGAGTAAAGGATGTAAGAGCTGTAGGAGGAGCATAATGGGAATTATAAAACAGCTACCCTTGGCTTCACTAATAAAACAGGATCCAAACTAGTTTCTAGCTTCTGGCAACAAAGCTGTTGTAACAAATAATGTTGCTTTTCAAGTACATCTGGTCTGGTAATTTCTTCCCACATCTGACCAGTGTACCATATATACTTTAAACAAAGTTATTTCTTATGCTTACTGAATGTTTGACAATAGCATTCTGACTTCCCAATATACACTGATTCTTTCAAACTCAATGCGTTTAAATTTACTTAAGACCTTTGGCATCTTAATTACAGAATTTGGACAGGATAATCAAGATATGGAAGCAGAGTTTTATTCTCATATCACCTCTACTTGCCCTCTTATTTTTTTAATTCATATTGTATCACAATAATGCATTTTCTTTCTTTCTTTCTTTCTTTCTTTCTTTCTTTCTTTCTTTCTTTCTTTCTTTCTTTCTTTCTTTCTTTCTCTCTCTCTCTCTCTCTCTCTCTCCCTCCCTCCCTCCCTCCCTCCCTTCCTTCTCTCTCTCACACACTCACACACACACACACACACACAAGATAGAAAGCCAAAGTACTGTATCTTAGGGGAGAAGAAGGCCACAAAACATTTCAGGCTTAATCCCTGACATCTCTAGGTAGGATTGAGAAAAAACTCCTATTTGAGAGTTACAGAACTGCTGCCAAGCAGCACAATTTTGAACTAACAGATCAATGCACTGACCTATAGTTTTTAAATGAATGAAATATGGAAGAAAAACTAAGATGAAAGAACAGCAAATCATTGAGTCCTAAGGCTTCTGAATGTGCTTCACAGTGCACCATTATTGCAGGTACAAGTATCTTGATGGAGAAGAACTACATTTCAACAAAATTTTAACTTCTGAGGAATCAAGCTTTCATTATCATTTTCACATTCCTTTTGTTCTTATTCATCTTTAGATGACTAGAAGCAAACTAGGGATAACCTTTATTACAATAGTGAAAGAACTAAGAAATAATTTTTCTTCATGCGAGGTGTAAAGTGTTTTTCAGAAATGTCTGCAACTAATCAAAACTACATTATGTAAATATTAATTATTATATACATGTTGCACATTCTCCCTAGCAAAAGCCAATCTGATGTAGCAGGGTTGGTGCCCTCCAGGTTCCTTCAGTTAAGCAATGCCATCCATCGGGATCCTGGAAGCATGGCTTCTCTGTAGCAGCGTCTGCCTTCTGGAATGAGATTTCCCTGAGATTCAAATGGCTCCCACCCTACTGGTGTTTTGAAGGGCTCTGAAGACTTGGCTCTTCACTCAGGCTTTTAGTGAGGGTGACTGAAGCCCCTTTGCTTCTTTTTCTTTGTTCCCATCCTGGTTTGTTATTTCTGCCCTCTTTGTTCCTTTTTGTTTTGTGTTGTTTTCTTGTTTTTAAATGTTTTTAACAATTTGTAAACGCTGGGAGTTGAATGGCATATGCATTTAATAAATAATAATAATTTATTATTGTTATTGCAAGTTGCTCAGGCAAATACAACTCTCCACAGCTTCCCTTCATTGTTCCTTTGTGAAAAGATTGAAACTGGAGTTCTATATTTGGCTAATAGACTGTTGAGAACTTGAGCATGATGATGACAACATGGGTGTATTGGGTGTTTTTGATTCCAAACCAAAAGATTAATTTAAGGCCATGCTGTCATATTTCAGTAACCCCAAACTATCTCCTGAGTTAATCCTATTCACATGTCTCTGGTTCTGCCATGATAGGAGTTCTGTATAGAAATGTCAATGTCAGAAGGTATGTCTGGTTGCCCATCTGTAACAGTTTAAAAAGGGATAGTCAATAACTCCTGCATTCTCTGCTGGCTGAAGCTAATGGGAATAAAGGTTCAAAAAAATTTCAAGGGCTCCATGTTGTCTACCACAACTTAAAAAAAAAAAAAAACTGACTGGGAATAAATACTGGGAGGCTGTGGCTAAGGAAGCCTAGCGATGACCCAGAAAGTTATGAGTGGAAACTAGGCAGAACTCATCTATCTTTGCATATTATCATTGTTGTCTTCCCTTATCACAGAAACTTCTGCAGTCCTCCAGTTTTACTTATTTATCTTGTGCAAATAATGCACTCACAACTAGCAATCTATACTAGATCTAAAATTACAAACAGTCATTATATAAAGCCACGTTTCATGGCAGCAGTGCACAGTTCTGCTCTGGGGACAGAGTGGCAGTGAGGACTGCCACATAACTAATTAATGACACATTGCTAAGCATTTTTCCGTGGAAGTAAAAACCATTATGTGCAATGGGACTTATTGCGTGTTCAAGATTGCAGTTACTTATAGATGAAAATAATTGTCAGTTCCACCACACTTAGTGAGAATTAGGTTAGAGTAAACATACACAGGGTGAGGCTTTAGGAAAGCATAATTTTAATGGCACATTTCAAACACAAACTGGATTTTAAGCATATATTTAAGTCTTAATGACTACTGAGAGTTAAGTAAATGCTTTAAACCTGATCCTTTCTCAGTGGAGGTTTTGAAAATATTGCAGAGTGACAAATGAAGGAGTGGCCTCTTCTATTGGATGAATATACTGACAAACCATCAGATTTTCAACCACTAACTAGAATCAGAAGATGGTCAAACACTGTATATATAGCCCCATGAGTAGATAATATTCTTTCACTTTGAGAGTGAATGAATGTCAATGGAACATTTTAAAAAATGTTCCTCTTTCCTTATGCACTGGATAAATATATTGACTTTACTCCATATACAACTATTAATGTTCTACAAGGTAATTAAGAGATGTTTATATTAAGTATGAGTTTCTATTCTGGTTGATTCTCGAGAACCAGCATCCCAGCATGCCTCACAGTGACTAGAAAGGCACTTAAGCAAGCACCACCAAGAGTAGGGTACCTTGTAGCCACACAGACTGGGGTTTTGTAGGTTGGAAAACACTGCTCAAGAGTTAATCTTAGCAGGAAAGCCCCTGGGATTCTGAATCTTCCCCAATGACGGGGCTGGCAATCTGAAAAAATGGCTTGCACAACAATTTTGTAATAGTTAATACAGAAGTAGAAACGCCCTAGTTTAAATGTGTAGAAACTGGCATAGCAAGTCTGGGATAAGGCTGTAAACCTAGCTGTTTATCTGCTAATTAAGGAAGATGCAATTACTGCTTTGAAAAACATTCTGTCAGCCATCTAAAGTATCCCATGGATACATTCCCTTCAGTTTAGTGTAAAGAATCTTTTATGCAATTCTGTTTGCCCTCTATCATATTTTGAACCCTTGCATGCTGCAATTAATTTCCATTATATTTTATACTGGTGTATAAAGGACAGAAAACTTAAGTATAATGTAGATTTGCTTCCTTTTTTTCTGGTTCTAAAAAAGTTAAGCTTAAAGAGTAAAAGATGCTGGGTAAGGGAGAATCCTGTGGC